>NW_015635542.1:149169-158198 GCF_001515625.1 Sinocyclocheilus rhinocerous | reverse complement strand
GGAGCCGCCCACGTTGGTCCCGCTTGTACGGTTTCTGGGCGCTTGGTCAGCGCTACCCAGCCCGTCTTGCTGGCTTCTGCGGACCATCAGCCTCGGCTATGCGATTCAGTTCGCCCGGCGCCCTCACTGTAGTGAAGCGGATACCGCTGAACTTGGGGCCGATGCCCCTGTTCTGTGTGCAGAGATCGCAGTCATACTGGCGAAGGATGCGATAGAGTTTTCATGTGTCGATCCTTCCACTCCACAGACCATTTCTGCGGTTTGAGTTCGAAGGATGGGCATATCAGTACAAGGTCCTGCCCTTCGGGTTGTCCCTGTCTCCCCGTGTCTTTACGAAAGTTGCGGAGGCAGATAGATAGATAGATAGATAGATAGATGATAGATAGATAGATTCAATTTCTATTTTCTTTCGTCATCAATCATGATCATGTGTACATGAAAAGCAGTCCGGACTACCCTCTGTAGTCTTCTGAGGTCAGATTTGGTAGCTGAGCTGAACCAGACAGTTATAGAAGTGCAGAGGACAGATTCAATGATGGCGGAGTAGAACTGTTTCAGCAGCTCCTGTGAGTTTGTGAAACAGTTTGTGACTTGTGAGAAACATAACTGGATCACTTACCTGATGCTGCATGAGAGCGAAATATATGATGTTGCCCCAAGGTGCTTCCAATTAACAGCAGTTATGTGTTGAAAAGCAGGCCTATTCTGAGACACTTTCATTCATTAGAGTTTCAAATGTATCCTGAGATCTCAAAAAGACGAGATAACTGGGTGATAATGGGCCTAGTTTCGCTGCTCTCACCAGCCATGAAAATTATTCCCAATACAATAAACTGAAGTATTGAAACTTGAGCTTTGAGATTTGTTCGTTTTTAACTTTGAGAGCTTTCCATGAGAGCAATACAATCATTCAACACTTTACACCTACTGTTAGCTCCAGGCGGGTATCAACATGATTAGTCATTCTGCGCAGTATAGATTCACAGATATACCTGCTGTATTTTGTTTTGTACAACAGGCAACATTTGCAGATATACATCATCTTTACCCATAATGCGATGTCTTAATCTGTGTTTATACTATTAAAACAAATTGAAAATTGGATTTAATTCATTCAAATTAAACACACTGAGATCATTCAGTGAAGCTACTTTCATCTTTCACAGAAACTACACAATTGTTCTGCAGTTAAACAAAGTTTTGTCATTCAGTACTTTTACAGGTATTGACTGTGCTATGCTTTTTTTTATGCACACTCAAATACATAAAAACTATAGTGGTTCTCAGCTTTTTGGATTCCAAGGCCCCCCTGTTGTCCAAGAAAGTACTTTACTCTTGTGGAGATATTTTGCTATAATAATGAGAAAGCTGCTTGTTTTCAAACTTTAGTAGATGTGTTGGTAGTTTCACTTTCTAATTACAGAAAAATACCTTGCCCTCAGAAGCAATATTTGTATGTGGAATTGGCTTTAAGACAAAAAAAAGTCTCTAATGAGGCATAATTTTGTGTTTAAGTATGACTTCTCTGCACTTCCTAACCTGCAAATCATTTATTCTCAGTCGGGCTCTGGAACTGCCAGTCAGCTATAAACAAAGATGATTTCATTCCTGCCCTCTCAATATCCTGAGTCAGCCTGAGACCTAGATTCACCCTGAGGGCATGTGCCTGGTGCTCACCACTCTCTCACCAATCTACCTTTCCTACGTGGTCTTCGCTTCTCCTACTAACCCTCTCAGCTAATGTAAATAAAGCTACAGACAGTCTGTGTTCTCCTCCAGGCCTCCTGACTCTCTCATGTTCTTCACAAACAAGATCAGCAGCACTCCAGGCACCTGGAGTCTGTTCAAATCCTTAAGCACTCTCACTAACAGATGATGACTTTGTTATTTTTCAGGGATGGACTCATCATAGGGAAAACTGGAATTTTTCTTATGAATCCAAAATGAATACACACACAGAAAAAAAAGTCCAAAAAGTGTACCTTGTACTTTAAATTGTAAATTGTACTTTATTTACCCTTCAAAAGTAGTATATTGTAGTACCTCGAGGGTACATATTACTACTCTAAAATACCAGTATTCAAAGGTAGATAAGGTGCAAAGTTGTCCCTTAAGGGGTACTTCCACCTTGACAAGCTGTTTTACCTCTAAAGATACATTTTTTCCCCACTTTTTTTCTGACAGTGTACTGTGTATACAAATGAAGGTTTAAAGGTAGAAAAAAAAAAAATCCTCATTCAGCAGAAATCAATATTTCAGATTTTCACAAGTTTCTTTTTTTTCCTCAACAAAATTCTCCATTGAAGGGTGTTTTTTTCCCCAGTTTGTTTCTGAAGAATCTAATGATTCTCAATAGCAACCTGTTTGAGCTGCTTCAAGAGAACGACCATACATGTGTGTTGTATTTATTAATTTATAATTTAATCATAATCGTTTATCATTTGATTATTTAATTGCTCCATTTAATACATTTTTTACTTGTTTACTTAGATTTTCTTAGATTGTTTAATTTAATTCTTGTGTAGTTTCAAGATATATTTCTCTTGACGAGTTTCAATTTCAGTCTTTAATGTTGATGTTGTCGATGTTATGAAACAGTAAGGACCAAAGACGTGCACAGACATTTTGAGGGGCAGGGGCTAATCTAAACAAAACATTAACACAACTCTGATTTACCAATTTATTTTAATTCCCTCACACTCACCCAAATGTTTCATGTTGTTTGATTTTTCAACAGATGTCTACAAAATAATCAGTTCACGTAGAGAGACCATGGTCTTCTTTAGCATTCACTAATTTTATCACAAGTACAGGCAACAACAAAGGAAACTAAGCCACAATGTGCATTTTTTATATGCTACTAGTTTCATGTATATATTTAGAATAAATGACTGCACAAAGCTGAGGGACATATTTTCACTAATAATTTGTTTATTTTTCACAAGACAATAAATTGTTTTAATTATTTTGTTTGCTTCTGTAGATTTCTTCTAAATTAACCAAAAACAAGCTATCTGCATATTTAAACATACCATTTCAAGGGTAAAGTCTCTTGATGTAAATCATTAACTAATAACTGGGGAAGTTCTGTGGTGATATGCTTTATTTTGTTTATCCTATTCATCTGCAATGCCTTGTGTCAAATGTATGCATTTTTTTTTTGTTATTACTTAACGCCTGATTTGCATATCGATGTGGCGATTCTGAAGACATTATTAAGTTTATTGTATTCATCTGTCGTTTCTCCATTAAGTTAGCCTGTATGCCCATGGTATAATATTGCCTTAGCTAAACTTTAGCTAACTTATGACATGGTAGCTCATGAGTCATGGATGTTAGCAAGACAAATTAACTATATTTGTCTTTTGGATAATTAGCTGTAAATTCGAGGCACAGGTAGCTTAGGCTTTCGTTCATCACCACTCACCTCCACAGTAAGACAAACACAACTGGAACGCGAGGGAGGGCTTCACTTCTGTGGCTCTCTGCCTGTCTGTGATATGCATGTGCCGATCAGTGTTTGCTGCACTCCCCAGAAAAAAGGGCACTTTTTCTCGAGGAAGAAAAAGGGCAGGTGCTCAAGCCCCCTTTGATGTCTATGTGTGCACGTGCCTGGTAAGGATGATGCTGAAGCAATAATCTTCCATTGCTTTTGGTTGATATGATAAAACTTGTTGGATTTGTACTGGTCAGAGGAAATATGCAACTAAGGTTGTTCAATAATGGGTTACTGCTCACGTTTTGATAATCATCACTTTGTCTCCTCTCAGGCAACAACTCCTCTCAACTCCTCACAGTGTTATTAGCTGATTTTGGATAGCAGACAAGAATTGTTAACTGGTTTGGGGTATCAGACAAAACTTTGCTGACAGTTTTAGGTACCTAACGGATGTCTTCTAATAGGATCTGGAGAGACTGAAAGATGAATCCAATATTCCTGCCATCTGATCTAACATGTGTAGCATTGTCGGCAGGATGTCAGCACAATAACATTTCTACATAAATGTGTTTGGATCAATAGCTGATACAAGGAAACGGATTTAGGCGGCGGAGCCCACATTGCACCTCTTTTTGTCTTGCCCTATTTGCTGCCAGTTTCTGCCCACATCAAGTTCAAGGCACTGAGGCTTGAAGATAGAACAAGACTTAGGGTTCACTCTGGAAGTCTGTGATCTGTGAGTGAACAATGTCTTGTGGTGTCTCCACGAAGAGGCACATTTTTTGTACAAACAAAATTTTTTTTTGTGTTCTGTTGAAAACCTGAGATGCAGAACCTGAGATAAAAAATAAAAAAACGCAAGGACTAGAGACGCATTTTAAAATCCTGAGCAACTTTTACCTTGTGCTGTTTTCAGAAATCCATGTTATATGAAAAACGTAGCAAAAGACACTAGAAATGAGCACAATGTTCAAAAACATCCATCTTGTGCATGTTTACATAAAAAAAACAATGGAAAAGCAGTATTCTGTGTAAATGGCCTCAACACTCTGTTCTAACTGTAAAGTTGCTTTGCAACGATTTGCATCGTGAAAAGCGCTATACAAATAAACTTGAATTCAATTGAATTCTAACCAGTGTTTCAATGTTGCTCCGATTAGTACAGTGTTGTACCGATTAGCCCGTCCCACACTGAAAACTCATTTATGAGGAAGGATTGATTTTAGAAAGTTGGAAAATTGGACTATTATATGACGATGTTGTCAGACAACAAATGCTCTATGAATGCATGTTGGCTTTCTCAACTTTAATTTTTTCTATCTCTTTTCCTTATCTTACCTAAATCTCTGTTGTAGCATCATTAGCCTTTAGCAAGTGATTTAAGAAGTTTTGATTAGTATTTACAACCCTACATCATAAACTGATATGTGCTCCCTCATTTAGCGTAGGGTTAAGGTGTCGTGAAACGAGCTGTAAATTCCACTAGCTGTGTTGTCAACTCTACAGCCTGCAGGGTAAATAAAATAGTAGCATAAACCAGCTAAAAGAGTATGATAAATCATGACGACTATCATGTTTGCTCAGAACCTTTGGTGTGACCTAGTTTGTGCTCATCACAACCAGCATTATATACAGCTGTGACAGTTCACTGATGACAGCGTTCATAATATTTGCCATTATTCTGCTGTGCCAGAAGAATATTACAACTTCGTTGTTGACTTATTTCATGTTTTATCTTGTGAAGAACTCTAGAGTAATGAAGATGGTACTAACTTAAACAGCATACAGTCAGATGTAACATTTTAAATTGGCATACACCAACAATGGCATTTGCTTTCGCTTAAGTCGTGCTGTGTGATTACAAGCATGACAGTTTATAGGACAATTTGTTGCTCTTAGCTTTCAAAGCCAAAAAAGTTCCTGCTATGATGGAGTTTTATGAATGGTTTTATGATGGAGTTTAAGAATTCTTAAAGGGATGGTTTACCCAAAAATGAAAATTCTGATATTAATTACTCACCCTCATGTCGTTCCAAACCTATAAGACTTTCATTCATCTTCAGAATGCAAATAAAGATATTTTTGATGAAATCTGAGAGCTTTCTGACTTTCCATAGACAGCAACGTTCAAGGCCCAGAAAGGTAGTAAGAACATTGATAAAATAGTCCATGTGATATCAGTGGTTCAATCTTAATTTTATGAAGCTACGAGAATCATTTTTGTGTGCAAAGAAAACAAAAATAAAGACTTTATTCAACAATTTCTTCTCTTCCATGTCAGTCTCTGCTGCACATTCACGAGAGTCCCACGGCATATACAGGCAGCATGACACAATGGTGTCCACTTCCATACAGATGAATTGTTTGGGAGAGTCATCTTAGAGTCAAAGGGGTATGGCCTTTATATAAGTATTTTGTCCTCTTCACTTCTTAGATGCTGAATCCACATTAAGCAGCTCTTACTATCTGTTAAACTGTGCCTGTTTGATCACTCACTGCAAATATGTAGCTTTATATTGCCATTTAGTTATAAAAACTAATGATTGGTGTCCAGTTGATTTTAGCATAGATTCAGCTCATTGCTTTATTCACTGGTTGCATTAATAGGCATATTAGTGAATGACTAAAGTCATCATTATTACTGTTATTAGTAGTAGTATTTGTAGTATTATGTATTTAAAATGATCAATAATTCAATGCACATCTAATACAGTTTGGGGTCAGTAAAACGTTTTTGTTTTGTTTTGTTTCAGCAAGAATATATTAAATAAAAAGTTACATATATTTGTAATGTTTATTATTATTATTATTATTTTATTTTTTTATTCACAGAATCCTGGAAAATGTATCACGGTTCCAATAAAAAATATAGCAGCATAACTGTTCTCAAAATTGATAATAATCCGAAATGTTTCTTGAACTCTAAGTCAGCATATTAGATTGATTTCTGAAGGATCATGTGAAACTGAAGACTGGGGTAATATGGCTGCTGCCACCACAGAAAAAAAGGTTACATTTTAAAATATGTTCAAATTATATACTGTATTTGTAATTCTCATTGCAGGACTGACCAGTTATTTGCAGCATGTTTTTTAAGCAGTGGCCTTTCAGGTGATGTATTAATCCCAATTTCAAAAAATGTATCCTTATGACTGGTTTTGTGGTCCAGGGTCACAAATAATAAGCGGCATTGACGAAAAAAAATCCCACCCAGTGAAATGACAGTTCCAGTTCAGCAAAATGATAGTTAAACATCAAGACAATTTAGTCATTTAAACCATCTTCCTTTCTCCTCTGCCAGGCTTAAGTGGAGTGAAGGGTTTAGTCTTATCTACTCAGGCGACTGTAAGACTCATCTTCCATGTGTCCGCACATATTGGGTAAAGCAGGGATTTAAGGATAGAGAGTAAGTAGACCCCTTCATCCTTGTAAATGGGTAATGAATGTAAGAAGTAGCATTATTGTTCACTTGACAATAGATGGTAAAAGAGTTGTAGATGTGCCCAAGTGATCATATTCGTATTACATTGGAAGAAGTCCCTTTTATATGAAAAGCACAAAAGTCACTTTATTTGTGGAAATAATTATAGAATTTTCTTTTTCTCCTTATTGTGGGGCTGTCTGTTTATGAGTAAAGACCTGGCCAATGGTACAGCACGGTCCAATACTTCCAATAATATTTATATGTATTTCATTATATTCCCTTCAGTGATGGAGATTATTTCACCACTAGGACACAGACAGTATTTATCTGACGGAAGAGGAAAAACATTACCGGCTAGTGGAATTGATGGAATACGCACAGAGGGCAAACATATTTGTTTTAGACATTGATTTAAAGTAGCCATTGAGAGGAAGGGGTCAAGAACTCTAGCAGCAAACACTAACAATAGCCAAATGGATGAAAGATTTTCTAATTTTCTCAGTCTGAAAGGGTTGAAGAAAGAAAATATTGATATACTGAGAATGTGAATGGACCACCATGTGAATGGTGTGTGAATTTGTGGTGTACTTGTAAGCATAACAGCATGATTGGTGGTAATTATGTGCTCTTTAGAAGATAAACTGCACGTATATTCCTCAGCGACAGTCTATCTTTCTTTCAGTTACACACTGCACACAAAGACCAAACATAACATTTACATTCATCTCGTAAATTCTTTTAAATATCAGGTCCATAATAATGAGTTCATTACATTGTAGAAATGACTTATAAATAAATCAGCATTTTACATTACATTTACATTATATTCAGAGTTATTTGATGAATAGAAAGTTCAAAAGAACAGCATTTATTTGACAGAATAACAGAATTTAATTGTCATTAATTTTTTGTATTAATAATTAAAGCGTTAATAAATTAATTATTAAAAATATCCTTACTGATCCCAAACTTTTGAACAACAGTGTACTATGATAAAATCTGGCAAAGTAAGCATACTCATTGGCAGTGGCGCCTGCATGTGTACGGCTGTACGCACTGTGCATACCATGAGCGCTCAGACTGACCTGAGATTTGCCCCGCAAACATTTCAGCAGTTATTATAGGCCTGTGTCGACTGAACAAGACATGCCATTAATTATGAATTTATCAGTCTTTTGCATGCCAAAGTCAATTTCTGCATATAAATATTACGCCAAATAAAAGCAGAAAATCGTGCTATACGCACTTTCATGAGATCGGGTTAGCCTACAACAATTAATTTGCAGGCTATTTTACAAATGGGAATGCAACGAATTCATGACAATGTTTTACATTCCCGTAAAATTTATAGTGATAAGTACTTTAAAAGCGTCTGGAATGCAATAAAGTATTTTTAAAAGCTGTTTTTAAAGCATTTGCTGCATGGATTTAAAAAAAAATAGGCTAATAAATAATTCACATATCAGACAAAATTGCTTGAAGCAAATCCTTTAAATTTTAAGATATTCAGAACAGAGCAACATAAAAATATGAAAATATAAGCAGCTAAACAATTATAGGACAAAGTTTTCTATATATGCCATTATAATTTGTGTTTTATTTTTTAATTGTACAGAATTATAAAATAAAACGCAAATTATAATCGGGCCTGTTTTAGGCTTTTCCTTATTTTTATATTTTAGGCATCCATCAATTATGGTGATGAAAAAAATGACTCGCCATCTCCTCATTGGACCGCCTTTAGAGAGAAATACATCTTTATGGATTACATAATGAAAGCCACAACGTTTTGTTGATATTGTGAGTGCACACAAATAAAAGTAGGCCCTATTGCAGTTTAGAATGATGTATTACTCTTACCTTTATGAGCAAAAATTACTGCGTATTTAAGTTGTTTCCACTGTTAGAAAAAAAAATGCAAGTGATCACGCTGGCGCCTCTGTGTCCTGCAGAGCGCGCTTCAGCTTACACTCTCCACACAAACGATTGGAAATGCGTCTAACAGCGCACATTTATATAGGTTAAACATTTAAACTAACATTGTGATATGCTTGAACTGTTTTATATCTATATATTTTATTTTAGGCAAGTCGTGATGATTTGAGAAGGCTAAATTGATCAAACATATGATCAACTCACTGTCTGCCGCTGGCCGCTTGGTCGTTA
>NW_015635542.1:119715-148968 GCF_001515625.1 Sinocyclocheilus rhinocerous | reverse complement strand
ATGCGTCTAACAGCGCACATTTATATAGGTTAAACATTTAAACTAACATTGTTATATGCTTGAACTGTTTTATATCTATATATTTTATTTTAGGCAAGTCGTGATGATTTGAGAAGGCTAAATTGATCAAACATATGATCAACTCACTGTCTGCCGCTGGCCGCTTGGTCATTACTTTAAAAAAAAACTGACATTTAACGAACAAAAAAATGCTCCAAATGTTTTTCTAAATTAACTTTATAAAAAAAAGGAAATGAAATATAATCACTTTTCCATTACATGCAAAATTGAACTATTTTAATAGCTGAAACTGTAGTATAAGCTTTTTGGGGAGAAGGGGGAAAAAGACTGGCTAGGGCATATATTTGAGGCCTGTGCAGGGCTATAATCCACTTCATCCAACGCTGTTTTGTTCTCTGTTGTTTTCATCTGTGAGCATGCTCTTGATATATGTATTTTACCATTTTGTTGAGTTTAAAATGTGTGACACATTCGTTCTGTTCTCACTGATCATTTGGTCCCCAAACTTACAACTGTAGGTGTGTTTATTTTAAGTGCAGATACTGGAATTTTCCAAACGCTTGTTTTAAGTGGACAAAAAAGTTTAGAAATTCAAGTAACAACCATTTTTTATTACTTAACGATTTGCATATTTTATTTGAATACAAATCTATCAAGTGAAGACTAAGTGCATGGGTGAAAAACAAGAAAAAATGTTAACCTAAATGGAAAACAATGTCTTTTCTTGAGAGAACATAGAAATAATTACACTTTATCACATTTTGTTTTGTTCATTTTAGCTTAATTGATAAAGCATCTGACTTCATTGTGTACTAGAGATTAGAGCTTTCTATCATTTCATAATCAAATTTGTTTTGTAACATTTCACACATTTCCCAGTATTTATCTTCAAACATTTTAGTGGAGGTTACATGAATTTCTAGCCTCCCTCACACAGCACACAGCAAGTGAATCACTATCTATGACTAATACAGACAGATATTCTGTTCATTAGCATTCATCCTGTATTCTACTGAGAGGTGATTACATCCTGTACCTGTTCATCATCTAATGGACTAGAAGGTCCAGTGGATTTTAAAGAGAATAAGCTATTTGTTTGTTTACCTGTATTAAACTACATGAGGATATAGATGGTGCTTACAGACTTCCAGATGTTTGGCAGACCCCACAAAGTCAAAAGATTATGAGATCAAAGTGACAGAGGGTGATAGAAAAATGCAGATCTCAGATCCATCCAGAAAGCAACGGAAACATGCAAACTGTCCTCATGTCATGTGCTAATAGGTCTGAGCCAGAATCTGGTAACTCTATATCTATTCTGGTACAGCAAGATGATCATATCTCGCTGGTTAAGGTTGAGATCTAGAAAGGACTGAAGAAACAAATGAAGTTTACTTTGCACTCCCGAGATGATGCAAACATGTTCTGCCCTCAGATACATCAACGTTACAATAAACAGTGCTTGTGAGCAGAGCTAGGCTTGGCACTTTATATGAAACTAATAGTGGCCTGAGGCTGCTAGCAGAAATAGAACAAGCAAATAGAGAAGATGCAGGAAAGAGAAAAACCTGGTGAATTCCTTCAGTCTGTTATCTGGTAGGGGTGGTGGTGATTGGTGAGGGAGGGATAAGGATATAGCAAGGATGCCAACAAAGTTTGTGTGCTCTGAAAATGAAAACGAATATGGGGGAGGAGAAGAAACTGTCACTGTGTCTAAATGAGTCTGTGAGTGTTTTCAAATTACACCTGGGTAATTTTACAGACAAAGTTTGCTATATTATGTTCTGCTGTTATTATGAAGTGGATGAACCCATCAGTGTCTTGATGAAATCTGAATGGAATGATAATGCAAGACCTAGAATCCATTATTATTCATTCCTTTACATAGATCAGACTGAGAATTGCAAGTATTTTTAAACAAATGTGCTATTAAACTAGAAAAAAGAAAAAACACTAAAGATGTGCTTTGCCTTTTGAATTACGTACGCTTCTTTGTTGTCTGCAATTGAGGATGGATTCCATACGGCATTTTTACCCTTAAAGGGCATTGCATTACTTGAAGAATTGCTTCAAATGGAAATGAACAACTGAATCCTGTCAGGAATTCCCATTGAAGGGGTGGTTTATTTGAGATGGTACCAGACTTCCAACCCAACAGATTTGTGTGTGTGTGTGTGTGTGTGTGTGTTCTGAACTTAAGTTGGGGTACTTGGACTCAGACTGCTATATGAATGACCTTGGCCTTTTTCATGTAATATTCATATTTTATTTCAGCTTTATTTTAGTTATCAAAAACAAATTATAAACACTGGTCTGAACTCATGAAAAGTGCATGAAATCTGCTTTTGACAAGCATGATGCAAACTGCCTTCATTTGTGGTTTGAAATGTGAATCGAATCTGATTTTTGTTAATACAGCTCAGTCTAAGCGGTCAGATTTTATGTGTTTTTTTCCTCTTTCATCAGTTGTTATGCATTGGGTAATCATCAACCAATGTGCATTTGCAAAAGGGTATGCAGTAAAAACTTAGTCTAGATGCATGTAACTTGGAGTCTATACAGTCAGTTAAAAATATCTGATTAGAAAGCCAAAGTGGCTATATTTGACATGAAAGCTTTATTTTCCACCATAATATTAGCAGCCATAAGAATCAGTTTTGCCGGGACATTTATCAAGGTAACATTCAGATTCAAGTTGCAGCAACATATGTGTTCATGTTTGTGTAGGAGTGCTCACTTCAAATGTTCTGCCTTTTGGAATAAGTAGGGCATAAAGGTGCTCACTTTCAAATGGAATTCTCCCAGTGCTTTGTGTAAGAGAAACTATCAATGAAATTAGTTACATAGATTTTTAGCTATGACTTTGAAAGAAAAAACCTGGAGGGAAAAAGCCTCCCACACAACTATCCACATCTTTTGAGTCACAGAGGACATATAAGTGAGAAAATTAGTGATTAAATAATCCTATAACTGGCAAGGATGAAGTGAGATAAAAAATAGAGTTGGTGAATGTGTGGAGAGAAGGATGAAGATAATCGATTAGTCGGGATTGCAGAAGGAATGAGGCTAAGACATCAGCTGCTTGCTTCTGATAACAGCAGAGCCATGTAACCCTCCGCTCACTAATGCACCCACTGATCATCACTTGGCGAGTGAGTGTGTGATGGTGCTGTCAGAGTTCTGCTCATTAAGTGGCTGAGTGCTGCCAGTGCTCTGTTGAACTGCCAGCATCTTACCAGAAAGCCAGAAGAGAAGACAAGAACACTCGAAATCTTCTCGTCCGTAATGAACCACACGACCAGGTCAATGAGAGGATGACCCTAACACGTGAAATAAGCGGCCCCTCGTTATTTCTCACTGTCACTGTGTGCTGCTTTAACCATATGTGTGTGTAGATGTAGACACCTGCAAGTATGAGTAACTATATTGTACAGTATAGAATGGCCTATATATACGAGACTGTGAATGAGGAGGAGGAATAGTCAGTGTGCCTGGCCTGTGTATAGAATGTTGCATTAAACTAAATGAATTCATTGAACCCAGTCTGTTCCTAATATTACACAAAGTGAATAATTTGGCTGTGGTGTGATATGAATAAAAATTTCCTTTTTTGTATTGGAGGTTCAAAGCTTTGACAATCTACTTATATGCTGCTATTCGGACCATCTGAATGATTATGCATGCAATATTGATATATATGTGATATCTCTATAAAGGTAGGTCTGAGTAACTTCAGATAAATTCAGATAAAATGACAGGTTGAGTTGAGTAATTTTGAAGCACTCTGCAGGCAAACTTAAAGTATATTTTACTATAGTATAAATATGTTTTTCTGCATTATAAAATGGAGAAGCTAAGCCACACTAAAAAATAACTTAAAAATAATTTTTACTCTGAAATAGCTAGTAAATTTCACAAATAATTGCAAAGAAATGGCAAGTAACACATGCAATTTAATATAAAAAATTTTTGAAGTAGCACTGAACTGAAATATTTTATTGTAAAACTTACTTTGGTTTAATCTTTATTTTATTTAAAGTTTTACAAGATATTTTATTAACAGGGTAGATCTGCTTCTAATGGTCTATTGTAGTTCTTAAAATGAGTTAATGGGATAGTTTGTGCAAAATTTGTAATTCTGTCATAATTTATACTTACCCTCACATCATTCCAAACTTTTTCAACTGAGACACATTAACACACACACACACACACACACGCTCACACACACACACACACACACACACACACTTTTTTATGCAAATTTTTCAATTCTTTAAAATAAATGTGCTTTAAGGAAGAAATTAAGTCATACAGGTTTGGAATGGCATGAGGGTGAGTAAATGATGACAGAATTTTCATTTTTGGGTAAACTATTCCTTTAACATACTCACAAGAAAGACCTTAAAATAACTATAAATGTGGCTTGCAATTGCTTTTTATTATGCATGACCTCATCTGCATAATTTTCAGACGCATATTGATACTACACCACACATATTAACAGTACTAGACAATATTTAAAGTAGTAGATTATATAGGCTATAGATGCTGAGTGTGATGATAACAGAACCTTAAAAAAAGGAAAGAAAAAATCTGTTTTCTGACATCGTCGAATCACTGACAGAGCTTTTAAAATCACGCAGTGCAACATATAAGTGTGTCCTTTACATTTGACTTAATACAGCAAAACACTGCTGAACTGCAGTGGTATTTTTCATCATTTTGCGAAGGCCATGGTCAGGGTTATCATTTAAGGCAGGGTCAGGGTTAAGTAGGACAGGCAGCCCATTTTTCTGCACGATGTTATGCAGTGCACATGCCACCAGTGCACTTCCTCATGGGGTTGTACGGCTCTGTGCTATTTGCTCAGACCTCTCCAAACAGACCTATACTACAGTCTCCCACATTATACAATTTATCTTGCTAGGCCATCTCACACATTACTCAGAGTCAAGTGCATGCCACAGATAGTTTTTTATTCAAGTGAGAATGTTTTCTTTCTTCTCAGAATATGATTTCTGCAATTCTGAACACGATTCCAAGAACATGGCCTTCAGGAATCAAAATCATCATGAGCCCAGATATAGTTGCTCTAATTCAAACAAGCTCACAGTGCATCCCATCTTTCCTCATTTTAGCTTGTATTTTAATGCTTTTCAAGTAGTTTCATCAAATAGATGTAACGTAATTGTGGATTGCTTCAGATTTGAGTATTAAATCTATTTCATGTTTTCATACTTGGTTTGATTATTTGGTCTGACGTCATATGCACCTCTTTGTCCTACCAGTCTCTTTTCACATTGTACTTTTGATCTTTATTTCTTATTGTTAAATCCAGATACACACTTTCCTATACTTATTGTGTGCACATGCAATGTTTATATAGTATATTAGGCCCCTCAGGCTCTTCAGGTTAACAGTCCCAGAGCTGGACTTTATATTCCACTCATTATAAGAGTGAATTTGTCAGGACTGGGGTGAAGTGAGCTGTCCTCCTTGTTCTGGCAAAGTATCTGTTTTTAAGCTTTCTAGGGAACTTTTAGGCATCCCTCCAAGGATAGCTTTGGCACGGTTGAGGCAGAAAGACACATGCAGGCATGAATACATTTTTCAGAATGGTTGAAACTGCCTTTCAAACGGTTATTTGTTTTTGAAGAGAGAGAGAGATGATTGCACGAGGGATGATATGCCTACTAATAACAGGATTGTAGGGCTTGTCTAAAAAAAGTTTTATTGGCTATATCGAAACTGCATTGTATTATATTTCAGAATTCAGTTGTTTTAGGCATTGAACATAAACAGTTTGAATTGGTAGATCTACAGTACAGAGAGATGCTTTGACTATCAGCTCTTGTAGGCATTGCAATAGAAAGTTGTGATCCAAAATGTGAAATGCTTCTGTAAGATGACGACACCAAAGAGGAACCATGAGTCAATATTCGAGTTGGACAGCATTTGATACTTAATGCATTGATTTTTTTTTTTGATGATTGTTATTTCAAAACATCCAAAAAGTTGTTGCAATGTTTGCACTAGTACACTGCTAGAACTGGAATGTGGTGATGGAATACAGGAAAATAACTGATAATGAAATGATTGCCTTTAGCTTTAGTTACTCATCGGAACTGAAATGTACTGTGGGTTGCTTTACAATCTGCATAATGGGTCTGATGTAGAGTAAGCAATCAAGAGACTTCATATTTCAGAATTGTATTTGCTTTGGAGCTGGAGTAAAGAGGTCATAAAATTTGGTAAAACTGCCTTTTTGTCTGACATTTCAAGATTTGGCTTTGATCAAATTAGCATTAAGAATGTTGTGTATTATTAAGAATTATTAAGAAACCAGTATATGACTCAGGTTATGGGTGGATAAACTGATGTGCTGACTTAGTTTTAGAAAATAAATATTGTATGGATGTTATTATCCATATTATTATTATTATTATTATTATTTAATGTATCAATGTCTGTAGATTATTGGATATTTAATTGTGCATGCTCTTTTCCCCTATTTTTGCATTTAAATGATCTTTGACATCATCTAATACTAACCTAAATTTAATAATAATATTTCATACACTTAATCATTTTAATTTAATATTTAATAAAGTTTAATATTTAATCATTTTAATTTAAAACACTAATACTTGGAGAATACTGTTAAATGTCATCTTTAGCAAATCTCAAAATGAGCATACATTTTTCATACTGTACTTTATAAGACTGTGATGCCCATATGCACTTAAATAAAGTTGAAACAGGATCTAATCGTAGCAGTTTTCAAAATTTATTAAACAAAACTCTGGATACACAGAACAGAATAACCACGTAGAAAGCAACAATAGCAGACAACTGAACTAAACCGAACACAGGGTTTAAATACACTGAACTAATCCAATGAGTAAACTAGGAGACAAAATAGAAGTGGGAACAGGAACAGAAAACCAACTCAAAGTCAAACTCAAGCAGACATGAGACATAACCCTGACACTTATAGCATTTAGTGTTTTATTTATTTAGGCAAATTATGGAATTTTAATATTGGTTGTCTATCAGTTATTGGCTGTAACATAAATGTAAAATAATTATTGTCTTATCAGTACTGGACGGAATTTTAAAATGGGTGGATCTTTATTTATTTATTTTATAATTTAGGATAGTTAATGTCTAGTTACCATGGGGACACTGCTTAGAGCTGGAAATAATTTGCTAAAAGATCTAACCCATTCCTTGACCCAAAATCCAGTGCTTGATTTGTGTGGTCACAAGTTAAGTAATTTGTGGACATGGCCAATGTAGTTTCAAGGCAAGGTATAACACAGTAGGAGGGCATGGAAAAGGCATGGATTGGTAGTGTTTTTGAAAAACACCATCCGGTATAATTGTACACTACACATTGGCAGGGCATCTTTTCAAAGTGATGATGTCCTGGGGAAGCTGTTCCATTAAGAATAGCGTAATCGCTATCACAATACCATGCTGTGCAGAAGGGACTTGTTCAACAGTGACTGAGTATTAAGGAGCAGCATTTTTACAGGAGGATTTGCAGATTCACATCACAGGAGATTTCTGAACATGGCCTACTTTGGAGAGGATGCTTGGGATGGTGGCACAAGAATGGTTGATGATTCTGTGGAGTTTTTACCAGGCACTTTTAAGATACTGATGGACTGAAGTTTTATTAAGGTTTTTAAAGATAAGGTACTATGAGTACACAAGGTCAGTAGTTCTGTGAGACTGACAATAATTAGGCTTAAGATGGAAACTTCTGAACTCTTAAATATATTTGGTGGAAGAAAAGTAAGGTGGAAAAGCTTCAATTTGGAGAAGGTTTAAAGGGCAGTAATTGTCAGAGACACGTTACATCCAAGTACATCCTCTAAACAAGTGTGCCCTTGTATTTAATGTTGTGCAGCTGGAAAGCATGGTTCAGTTGGCCAACTGCAGTATATTGGCGGTGTAACATCAATCATCTGTGAATTTGGGATGTGCAAGCAGTTTTCAGTAGCGTAATGACTTTCACTGTCCTTCATTTCCATTTGCTGCACAACTAACAGTGAGTGAGGACTAGGAGTTTTAAAAGTACAGGCACTTAAGTACCAACTCAATAACAAAAGTGAAATGATGTAGCAATTGCAGTGTTTCTGCAGTAGTACCAATTCAGTGTACAGGTGGCAAAATTAACAGTCTTACAAAGGTGAAGGTTTAGCTCATTACAGTTTTTCTTTCAATTGCAAGCATTTACCAATACTTAAAGTACTTTTTTCTAAACTCTTAACACAGCAACACACCTACATCACACAATTAGCCAAATAGTTAATTTTCTGGCCAAAACCACATTTTGTTAAATCGTATAATCGTCTCAGCAGTCTTGGCTGTCTGTTGTAGTCTCTTGATGTCTGATTTGGTAGCTGAACAAAACCAGATAGTCCTAGTCCAACTACTCCTCTCCCTCGTCCAGACATTTTCTTTCTTTTGCTGCTTCTCTGTGTTGTTCTGTATTGTTTTGAACGAAACCAATCCAGAGAGTGCCTTTTTATTGTGCATGGCCATGTAATGGAAAGACTTTAAATTATTAATTAAGATTTGAATTAGTTATTTCTCAATGATCAGTAATTAAAATATATATTTTTTTTTTTGCAGAAGTAGAGGCTTTACACTATATTTAAAGTTTGGAACATTAGGTCTTCATTTCTGTCATGCTGTGTTTAAGCATTTGTAAAAAAGATAAGAATGATCCATGATTTTGGTATGGGGTAAACTTGTGTGAAAAGAACATTTAAGCATTTTAGAAACATGTTAATTGACTGAATATTGTGTGAAAACAACATGAATTGTGTTAATGGTATGGTCACAACAGACGGATGTTTTCCTAATTGTGTTTAGAGTTTTGAAAATGTGATTATAGATTGGACAAAGGGATGTTAGCAATTGAAAAAAACTGTAAAATTGACTAGGTCATGATGACGTTGCTTCATAACTTTGGAGTATCCAGACACGTAATTAATATTCATGAGTCACACCTTCATCATAGTTAGCTACATTTCTTTACTCAATGGATGTCTGGGGCTTTAAATCAGGGTGAATAATAATTGATTACATAAACAAGAATTCACCACAGTGTCCACGAACGCTCTCAGGACCAACAGAGAAACATGACAAGTAATTGTTGTTAATAAAGAAAAGAGTGGGTTTTTTTTTTTGGTTTTTTTTTTACAAATGGTCAGATTTCACAGACACAGTACACACAAATTTAAAAATTCCACTTATAGTTAATGAACAGGCTTCTTAAAAAAGGATTTGCTGTGGAGTTTTCTTCTGAGCATGAAAATACAACTAAGTAATTGTATTTAGACAGTTCTAAGATTTCTCTGCTTATCAACAAGAAAACTTAATTTTCTGTTCACAAAATGCTGTCATGGTCCTAAGCACAATAGATAAACCTTTGAAAAACCTTTCATATCACATCAGTGTCACAACCACGCATGCACAACTTCATAGTCATGTGTTTGATACCTTTTCAACTTCTTTTCAATATGGTTTAAAAACCACAAACAAATGCCAGACTACATCCATTCTCTAATGCTAGATTAATTTATGGGCTTTCATTGTATATTTGTATAGATGACACACATCAAATCTTGACAGTAATTCTCTGCTGGTTTGGAACGCTAGCTGCTCGGTTACAACAACAATCGCTCATACACACTTTGACTATGAACTATTAATCTCTGCAAACAATGTCAGTTGTGATTTAAAGAGCCCAAACCGCTGGAGCTGACGAAAAAGGCAGCAAGGGAGCATCCATCACTCATTGACAGACAAGAGGATCTTAGTGCTTGTTGGATGGACAGAAGGAAGGAATTTGAATTCTTTTATTCATACATATACATTAAGAATGAAAGAAACTCAGAAGTTAAACAAGCAAGGAAGAACAGCACAATACCGTGCTTTTCTCTAATAAAGACCAGCTGTTTTTGCAACAGAAGCTCTCAAATTAAAAGGACTGAATGTGTCTGCACATCCAAATTCTCAGCGGGGAATGAAGCAGAAACAATTCAAGGCTTCATTAACAAATGTTTGTAAAAGTATTTAAATGGAACTGTATAGCC
The DNA here is from genome assembly GCF_001515625.1 of Sinocyclocheilus rhinocerous. NCBI lineage: Eukaryota > Metazoa > Chordata > Actinopteri > Cypriniformes > Cyprinidae > Sinocyclocheilus > Sinocyclocheilus rhinocerous. The sequence goes on along the minus strand of NW_015635542.1, from coordinate 138,832 downwards.
GTATTCTTAAAGAAATGCATCCAACACAAAATGTGTGCTTCTGGTGTTTGTTGGCTTTGCAAGGCTTCACTTTGTGGTTGTGCACCTAGCACATATTTATTTACAAATGTATGCATTTATTTATTTGTAAATTTGTTTGCATATTTATTTACTTAGAACCCTCATCTTTTGTCAATATCTTCTTTTGTGTTCCACAGAAGAAAAAAGCCACACGTGTTTGAAAAAACATGAGGTAAATTATGACAGCGTTTACATTTTTGGGTGATCTCGTGCTGAGTTTAGAACCAGAGACACACAGTCAATTTAGTTATTGGCTGTTTCATGTTTTTGTTTCTTGTGTCTTGACAACCTGCAGTTATTATTTCAAATAAAAAGTTTTAAAAGTTTTCCTTCTTTTTCAAAGTATCTAAAACACAGTGACATTTGAACGTCTTTAATTTTTCATGTCCCGCCCTTTGAAAAACTCTGACAGAAGGCACATTAATAGAAAACAAAAGTTTTAGAATTCAATAGACAAAATATTTCCTCCTCAACACTTTTCAAAGCCTGCCATCTCTATTTTTTGCCTTTGGTATTTTATTATATTCTCTTTTGCTCCTTGCCATGTATCTTATGCTTCTGCTCACCTCCTCCCCTCAATTAACCATTCTTCACCTCCATTTCTGCAAATAGCTTGAAATGAAAGAGTTTATATTAATTCAATGGAACGGACTCATACGCATACACACACCATCATTTGGGTTCTTCATCCTTCTGCTGTAGCTGAGTTCATTTTTTTTCCCTTGTCGAGGGACACATTGTTAGGTATAGAAACCCCTCTGGAGATTCTGAAAATGTTGAAGTTTCTCAGTTTACTTTGAGTATAGTTTCAGCGGAGCAGTGCAGCAGAAACTTTTTGATTAAGGAATTTAACAGCCCAGCCAGACAGGACAATCTTTTCCAAAGTAGCCTATATATAGAAGGTATAAAGAGAACATTATTAGCATCATTTGCTTTGCTGTTAGTCCATATCTAAAATCTCTTCTAAATTTTAATAGAGATGCCAAACACTCTGGTCAGTCCTTTCCACAAAAACACTCTCATTCATCCAGAGAGAGAGAGAAGAAAAAAAAAACTACTCAGACAGCTGTTGCCTAGCAACAAAGCATTTGTTTTCAAACAAAGCTCTTTTAAACTTGTTTTTCTGCTACATTTAATTTTATGGTAAAGTGCCATGCATCATCAAATCAGATTGAAATGGGGAAAGAGTAGTGGGAACAAATGCTAAAGATATTCTATTTCAGTGAAATACAAAAAGCTCTATATTAATGATAGGTGTATTTATTGTCAGATGAGCGCAGCAGTGCATGCGGAATCTCATACCATAGCTTGTTGTCGCGATTATTGATTTGGTGGTTTTTAAGAAGCATTTTGGTACATTGCACTAATGCTGACACTGTTATGAAAAAAACTGCTATTAAATGTTTTATATATGTATGTAAATATATATGTGGACATTTTTTAAGAGTGTCTAGTAATATCTTATAATACTTGATAACTGTTTCTGTACGTTTTCATTTCATTTTCATTAGCTGATTGTTTTTCTAAAGGTTATTCTTTCATGAACATTTAGGGGGCTAGTTTTTAATCTTATAAAACAGTACAAACAATATAAAGGGAAGCTTCCAAATAAAAACCTCCAGGTCTGTGAATTCACCTGATGATAAGCTTTTGGTTCTGTTCATAAGGAAAGCTGTTCATAATCTGTAGGTTTACAGACGGCAGCCACGCTTCTGAAGTCTTTTCAAATTACAGGAGAAAGGTTGGAATAGGTGGAGAACATCACCTTCTCAAGTACTGAGCCCTTGTTAAAAGAACAAAGAGAGTGGAATATGATTTCAGCTGGTATTTATGAATTGTCTTGTTTTTATTGTACTAGCGGTATTTTTGTTTACACAAGTTTCCCTTATATCCATCTCCATAAAATCCAATTCCAAACCTGGGTAGTTTGGATCAGCCGTTTGGCTTAAAATGTAAATCCCACACTATGGGCTTAGTAACTGCTAATTAGTTTGTCTGTACTTCATTTGGTACATCATCCAGTAAGCATAGTAAAAATTTGTATTCATAATGTTCTCTAAAAATCTTAAAAGTTAAACAAATGCAAATGTCAGTATAATCATGTGTAAAGGACAGAAGTCTGTCTGGTAAAACATGAGCTCATTGATGTGCTTTCAAACATTATTCCAATCATTCCATTATTATTATTAATATTTTTAAACTTTGAATATTTCGAAACCCCTGGGAATACTTTAAGTGGTGTAAACTAAGTTTAATCGGTCAAATATTTAGCAGTTTACGACGCAGTTTATTATAACTTAAGGTAAGTTCACATTTACTATTGTTGTGTGATTTTATGTGTGTAAAATTCAGTCATTTCAATTGGAATCCACTTGATCATTAGTTTTGCAGATTTCGCATCAGGCTCAGTTGGTCACGCAAATTTGCTGCATTGTCCAACAAAAAGCTGCTTGGTTTGAAAGTGATTTCTGTTTGAGCTGTGTTTCATCCATCGCTACACAACTGACAATAGACCATTTTTCCCACAAAACTTTGTGAAATTTTGTGAAATTTCTACAGCTAGGGTAAGTTGTAACTTAAGCACAGCTGATACAACTGGCCTCATAACTTCTGCAGCCCGAATTAAAATTTAAATTGGTATAAAGAACATTGAACTAGACTAAAATAAGACAAGAATCTTGACTGGGTCTTCTGAGAATCCAGTAATTCCAATTCCAGATCTGGGATCAGAATTAGCTCTTCCCACATTGTGTCACTGTTTTTTTTTTTTTTTAAGATCAAAACTGAGCTAGCAGAAGAGCTGCTGAGATATTTTGTAATTAAAGTCTCAGGACAAGTAATAGCTTGTTCTGTTGAAAGTCAGTTGAGGACAGCATTTTAACTTTGTGTTCCAGAGCACATGACCTTCCGTTTGAGTAAGACTGAAGGAGCAGTTGATCAAATCCTAGACCATTATCCTGCTCTCAGATGTGTTGGTGATTCAGTTGTCTTCATTCACACTGGAGTGAATGTGATGATCTGAACTTGTCCAGACTGCATCTGCTCTTTAAATATCAAATAGTGCTTTTCAACATTCTTAAATGCTGTTTCCCGGTATGTGGCATTTAAACAAGATGATTGTTGAGAATGACGACTCATAAGGGTCACTTCTGATGCTGTGATGATCTTGTGTAGAGTAGAACGAGGTCTCCTGCCAAATATTGTTGTAAGAAAGAGTAAAGTGATTGATTTTATTTTTTAAGCAGCGGGGTTAGGATTATTGCCATTTAAATTTTTTTGTCCTCAATCCCTTTTCCCTGCTGAAAAGAAGGATGTTGCTCTACAGCTTTCAAACGATGGGGTTGGGGAATGAGAAAAAATGCCATGAATTTAAAATATAGTTGTTATGCTTTCAAAAGGTCAGCTTGTTATATGTTTGTGTTACGGCCAGAGACAGTTGAATGATGAAAAGTGGGCAGAGAGGGAGAAAGGCTGTCATAAGGATTCAAATGTTACAATTCATTATGGTCAAACATGTCCCTCAAAACTGATGATGTCTTGACTGTGTGAACTGTATATCCTCGTGCAACTATGAGGCACTGCGTGAGCGAGTAAAATTTATGAGAAGGAAAAATGGAATAGGAAAAAAGTAGAATGGAGATTAATGGTGGACAACAGTATAAACACAAGTATGAAAACACACACAAAGCCACTTAAGATACTAGCAGAAGGTCATTCTCTCTCCCTTATGGTTTGAAGCTCGGTAACATATCCTGATTTGGCTGTTATTTACAGAGGCTTCCAGTGTCGTTCTATTGCCCTGTTCCCTCTGGCCTTTTATGAATGCCAGCCATGGAGAACCACAACACTGGGAAGTTCCAGTGCAGAGCTCAAGGGAGCGTCGCAGATCATTACAAACCTTTCACTGATGTCCTGCACTGACAGACAAGAATGGCAGAATCACAGAGGCAGAAATCATTGAGCTGAGAGACCCATGTGAGTAGCTGGAATGATGTAGAACAGAATCAGCCTGACATGAGCTTATTTCAACCTGTTCAGCCTTTCCTGCTGATCACATTTAATTTTTAAATAACTGTTTTACTTTTCTAACAGAGCTACTTAAGACAGAAACCGCGGGTTGTTTCAGGTCAAACTCACATCTTTATTTAAAGAACAACTCATGAAATGATACATTTCTGATTCAATTCTAAAATAAAAGCTTAAGGACTCTGAAAACGTACATGGACAGTTCACACAAAAATGACAAGGGTCACAATTTACTCACCCTCTTGTTGTTCTAAACTTGTCTTTTGAACAATGAAAAATGTATCACTTATTTATTTATTTATTTATTTATTTCATACAATGAAAGTTAACGGTGCCAAATGCTATATTTGGACCGAAATGACTTAAAATGTCTTTAAAATATATAACAAATTATATGAATTATAAATATTGTTTGTTCCCATGATAGCAAAGCTGAATTATCAGCAGCCATTACTTCAGACTTCAGTGTCTCGATCCTTCAGAAATAGTTCTGATTTGGTGATTTGCTCAAGAAACTTTATTATTATCAATCTCATTATCATCAATGTTGAAAACAATTACAGGATTCTTGTATGAATAGAAAGTTAAGGAAAACAGCATTTATGTGAAAAATAACTGTTCATTAATTAACTATTTGATTTAAAATCTTAGTCTAGTATTTGATGTTCAGTGGACCTATTGCTCTATTTTGTTATTTGATGATTATCATCATCACTACATCATCAGCATCACTGATCACATGTGATTTGCTATTGCTAATTACTCAATCAGTGAATGTCACCTTTTATGTGCCAAGCTCTCCTGCCTGTGTGTGTGTGTGTGTGTGTGTGTGTGTATGCACGTGATGAGAGAGAGATGCTGAATTGCAGAGAAGGGCAGAGCATGTGATGTGAGAGCGAATCAATAAAAGGATTCCTTCCTTCACTTTTCACTTTGCTGCTTCTCTCTTTACTGCAGCAGTTATAGCTTCATTCCCAACCAATCCTGGGAAACAGTGGGGGAAAATCACTGCTCGTCTTTCTCTGCTCCACTCTCTTCAGTTCCACAATATATTGTTGTCATCAAGGCTTACAATATACAAAGCTCATCCTCCTCTTTCCTCGCCCTTTTCCCCCTCTCTCTCGGTTTCTCCCTCACACTATCATTATATATTAATAGGACTGCTTCCTTTGTTCACCTGGACCTTTTATTGATTTTTGGACCACACTGTTTGAAGGCGAGTGTGGCACAGTCTGGTTTAATTCAATTTTCAGTTTCTTTACATTTATCTCTTTGTGTGTGTGCATGACTTATTTTGTGTCTAATAGTACAAAACACATACTATCATTTGAAGCTTTAGTTAACTGTCTCTTTCTGAATTGGATGAATTGTGTGAGGAGAATAATAATTGTAATGTGTTATATGTTTTTTTTCCTCACACTTTACAGAGAGAGTGGGAAAATCTCCTTCATCAGAGAACATCATGGGCATCAGAACGCCCATCACACAAGCTATCAGACTGTAGCCAGTCAGTGTACATGGGAATGATTTGTAGGCATGACTGATAGTAGCTGATGGGCAAATTTGGCCAGGATGCCAGGGTTACTTTCACCTCTTTGAGAAACACCCTTCAATTATCACAGTGAGTCAAGTACTATGCCACTGACTTCTTTTTATTTTTAAGTTTCTACAGACATTTATGGGTCAATGACATGATGCTCATTTTCCTTTGAAAGTCACAGATCTTTACAGCTCTTCTTTAATGGCACGGTTTTACTCTCTGAATTAAAATTAATTGTATATCGTTTTTTGGGGGTGGCATAAGCCTTTTAATTGCCTCATTAAAAATTAAAAAGTAGAAAAGAAGAATGTAGTTTGGATTAATTTAAACAAAACTGCTTCACTGCTTCAAATATTTGGAAAACATCGACAAAGCATGGGTAGTTCATGTTGTGAAAGATTGTGTTAGATGTGTGAGATTTCCCGAAATGTTTAGTACATTAGAAAACATCAAATACTATTCATGAATTAATGAATTAATTATTCATATTTATAAACAAAATATGTATTTAAAAACTTTTTTGAAAATAAGAATTTAGTCAATTATACCACATTTCATTTTTAGAATGATTAATTTTAAACATTTCTAGAATATGGTATAAAAGTTTCAGAATATGAAACCAACATGAATACAAAGAGTGCATTTCTAAGAACTAGAGTTCTAAAAAAAAAAAAAAATCATTGCCCCCCCTCCCTTTTAAAAATCAGCTGTCCCTTGCCTTCTCCCCAAAATGTTTTACAAAGTTTGACTCTGGCATTTGAGGGAGAGCATGCAGGCCACTGCCTCTTCACAGATCTCTGCTTCTGTCGTCATGCTCCACCATCCGTGAAAACACACTTCTGCAAGCACACATACAAAGACAGAGCACAATTTTTTATGTTAAAAACAGAACATATTGTATTCTAAGCCAAGACAACTCAGACAAACATGCAAAGAATAAGATGTAAATACAGCTGGTGTCCACATTTATCATAGGAAGGTGCACCCGCCCCCTTTTCAGTTTAAGTCTTTCCAGCATCGCTTGCCTAAGGCTTCTGACTGAGATGCAGGTCTTACTGGACACTCCAACTAACACACACACCTTACAGGAAACTTTGTGCTATTTCAGATTTTCAATACACTCCATTGTGTGTGATTTATATGCATTTTGAAAAGTGGGGACATGGGGTAATGTCCTGAAAAGTCACCTTCTCCTTGTAATACCTATGTCATACCCTTGTCATTATACAAATTCATGTCCTCATTTGTCACAAAAACGCGCACACACACACACACACACACACCTACACCTGCATCCAAAAGCTCTCCTCTGTCTACCAAGTAATCTCAGCATGGGGCGGCAGTTTCCTGAGGCCCTGTAGAGGGTTTAGATGCTGCACCTCTTCAATCCTGTTACATCAAAGTTAGCACACTCTCTCTGTACTGATATGTGTGCATCCATATGAGATTAGAGTAAAAGTTAAACTGTACTGAAAACTCTTCAGTATAGTTTTTAATGATACATAATACCTGTGCCTTTGTTTGCAAAAGTGAAAGTGAGGCCAGAAATTTTAAACTGAGTGGACCATGGTGACATAGAGTGGACCTCAGTGCCTATTTCAAAAATATTTTTACGATAGCCTACATTAGATAAAAATAGGTATGCAAATTTCAACAGCTAAAAATTGCATTACAGTATCTACTAAAAGTAGCCTAATAAACTATTACCTATGCATAAACCCCATCTTTTTTACTTAAGTACAAGGTGTCATGTCATAAAATATTTTAGTTTATTGTGATCGGAACTACTTTAAAGTCTGGAAGTGTGTGATCCTCAGTCGTTTAGTGTATGAGGGCCAGTTTTCCTCTTATTACTAACTTATTACAAAGTTAGTAAGTGTCAACTCAAATCTGCAGACTGCCTCTGACTTTCGGCAACTAGCGTCAACTTCTCCAGGCTGTAAATCAGGGGAAAAGCAGGGCAAAAGTTGTATAGTGTATTCCAGCCTTTAGAGTGACATTATATTTTGCTTTGAACATCCACAATCTTATTGTGTCACTATGACGATGATGATGTGGTGTTTTCCAATGTCATTTGAAATCGTCGGGAAGTTCAACCTATAGAAACTGTATCTCAGGTGTGATGGGTGGGAGTCGGACGATGAGTAAAGACAAATCGAGAACTGTTACAGCGGTAGCACACTTGAATTGGATTGTTCAAAATTTGAGTTGAATTACTGAAATGAACTTTTCCACGACATTCTAATTTATTGAGATGCACCTGTATATTGACAGCTTTGCGTTTGCCACAGAATAGAAGCACAAAACTGGAAGATCAGTGCTCATCCACTAGGATCTTATTACTACTTACTTATTTTTTTTATTTTTTAAGTTTACACATGCAAGTTGTTCATATGTTCATGCATTTGAGCAATTATTGTATGTATGCAGGATTTTTCTTCTTTCCTCATTTGATTGGGTGGGCCAGCTGTAAATCTGAGAGGGCCAGTGGCACGCTGGGGAGGCATAGAATCATCACTACCTTTCTTCCCGCTAGTGACGGTCCTGACCTCAATATGTTTCCATATGGGGCACTTGGGCCTAATCATCTCATTATTGCATTGACCCTTTTATCACGTGGATTGCACCTGCGTCTTTTCAGTAATTGTGGGGAAAATGTGATTGTTGCTAAACTGACTGACACTGAGATGATCGCCTGATTAATCTCTGTGCTTTCAGATGTAATCACCAGCAACTGGCAAGGGTAGAATATCTATAATGGATAACATGACAAAAACATCTGTGCTCCAAATCATAACGGTTTCGGTTGGCTCAAACAGTGCGCTTCAAGTATCATTTTGATGAGGCTTATATAATAAAATGAACTGCTCATTTAAAAACAACTTCAGTTATTGTATTGCGTCCTCGAATTCAATTTGGCTTCCATCGCTCATCCAGTCTTTCGTGACGGGTGCTTTTACTGCATGTTGAGCTACTGAGAGTGGAGTGGGAGTTTCTTACACTAGACGAGGGGTGTGGAAAAGTCGTATCAGTGCCGACGGTGTCTGGGAGCGAAACTGAGCGCGCACCGGGAGCGCGCATAACGGACAGCTTCTGGAGGAGAGCGAGGAGCTTGGCTCGCGAGTAGGAACCCCGTTAATCTGCCCTGCCGCGCTAGTTTTGTCAAAACGAGACATCCCTCGTCCTCTGTCCGGTAAACTAGACACCCTGGGAAACGGATTGAATTCCCTCCTCAAATCACAGCATCTTTACCGCCACAATCTGTCCATCCCGCTAACGGCTCAGGAATACAAAGTTGTATCACTTTTAAACGACTCTTCGGGACTGAATTCCCGTTATTCGTGTTTGGACAAAAACATCAGAATATTTTTTTGTGTGTTTTGAGTTGCGTTGGCACGCAACGCAACGACACGCGTGCGTCGACTTGATTCGCGCCGTTTTTCCCCCCTGTTACTTAGTGTGGAATATCTGAGTACTTTATTCAACGCTCCAGAAGGAAAGAAAAATACTTTGAAGAACTGCTTATGGAAATTTGAGGAGTTTTATTTATTTATTATTATTTTCCTTATCAAGTACGTATGATATTACGATGTGTGTGGTGCGAGAGTCTTCACCGCCCCTTTTAGACCAGAATTAGTCAGTGTGGTCCCGGAGTAGAGGCTAGATCAGTGTCTTCTCGATCTCACGCACTCTCCACATTCTCCTTTTCTTCTTTTCCCCCAAAGGTTATTTGTCTATTTCCATGGAATAACTTATCAGGAAGACGAGTGAACGACAAAGTGTCTTGTTCCCCCCCTCCCCCCCCACACCGCCTGTAACTGACAGGCGGTTTAAGGTTTGTTCTTCTCCGGAGAATGCTCAATGATCGATGGGGAATCATGAACAGCTCACCGGAACTCGAAGACGGACAGCGGGGCAAAAATCAGGTGAGTCCCCCACTCGCTTACACTTCGCAAAATATACTGAATGTAGTTTTAGGATGAGACACAATAGCTACTCATCTATGTGTGTGTAGGGGGTAGCCTACAGAGAGAGCAGCGAATAGCACAATGAGTTCAGCGCAGCTTGTTCCTGTCACTCCGCATAAGCGCGCCCGTAGATCATGATCGCGGCAGAAAGTGGCTATTTTGTTTCGCGTTTATGCGGTAGCCGAAGAAAAGGGCGCCAGTCATGCGAATTGCAGCTGGTCTGTGGATTTGGTGTTGGTATAGTGGGAAAGGAGGGAGGGGAATTTTAATATTTAATTAATGAATACATTTTTTGGTTGTGCCATTGATGTTGTGTTGGGAATGACTATACTACACTATATATATATATATATATATATATATATATATATATATATATATATATATATATATATATATATATATATATATATATATATGTGTGTGTGTGTGTGTGTGTGTGTGTGTGTGCGTGTGTGTCTGTGGATAAGCCACAGAGGCACTTTAGTGGGTTTCCCAAATCACAGCCAAGGTTAGAGAGAATGAGGCAAACACATGTATGTTAAAAGTGTGTAAAACTGGTTTATGGTGAATGTATGTTTTAATGGACAGTAGTGATTTATAATCTGGGTTCAGTTTTATCTGTGTCAATGGCGTGGTTAGAGAACCCTTAAAACGGGCACACATGTTCAAATACAGTAAAAAACAAAACGCATCAAACGCTATCAAAAGCAATAACAAAACCAACACATAGCTCGATAAATACTCAAGGCTCGAGTACACATGCACACCATCACACAATCAATTACACAGACTGTAGGGGGAGAGAGAGTAGACAGTGCAGTAAGTATTCAAGTTTTTTTTTTTTTTATCCTGTTAGGCGTAAATGTTGTGCAGAAGTAACAGAAGACATCTAAGACTTTACATCAACTTAACTGGCAACAAAATTGGGATCTATTTTAAGCTTTTGACATTTGAGTTTGGCAAAGATAGTTTTTATTAAATAAGGAAGGATTTTCTCAGCACACACACAACTGCAGTGGTGGAGTGGAATTGATTGAGTCAATTTTTGCTGACAACAGTCCACACCGGGCTCCATACATGCATTTTAAACTATTAACTGTAAGTGACTCTGGGAATCGCTGTGTTTTGTTTGTCTTAGCTGAAAAAGTTATTTAGAAGAATGATGTTGCAGTAAACATTTGATGATTAATGTCCCGCATGTTTCCACTGCACATTCATACTGTCTTAAATTGGCGAACTTGATTTTTTTCCCCCCAGTGTAGGACGTTCGAGAGAAAATAAAAATTCTGTAAAATCTCTAAACAATCTACTCAAACACACACTTACAGTATGTATATATGCCTGTCTGTTTTAAAAATCAGCACCATGGACAGCAACAACCACATGCCATGTGTCACATTCGGAACCATGGACAGAACCTGTTGAATCTGCATCTGGAGGACAGAATTTATGAACTAACTTGTGTGTTTAAAACCAGCATAACCACAAGAACACTACTGCTAATGAAAACACACACAAAAAATATGTGGTAGATTTTTGACTCATAGGCTTATAAGTACTACCTTAAATGGCACAGTGACAAGTTACCCTTAAAAGGTCTCCCCCTTTAGGAGAAAGTGTGAATTGAAATTTTGGCTACAGTTTATCTCAGGATAATCCTATTGCTAATGAGACTGTTAGACTGATAGATTTCTTGGTGTCTGTTGTGGATCTCCTAAAATACTAAAAAATAATGATCGTGAAATGAACTATAGCAAGGGTTTTTAAACCATTCCTGCTGGTGAGGCTCCAGGAACGGTTCAAAAACTCATGAACTAATGATCAGCAAATGTGCAAGACAACTGCACCATGCAGACTAGACTGACCAATAATAAACTTCAAATTAATAATGCAGTGGCCATTAACAGCGTGTGCAGATTTACAAACGTTATAGGTTGTACTGTACAACTGTAATGAAAAAGGCAGTTTACAATGGTAAGCTAAAAATACAGATAAAAATGAAGAGCAGCCATGAATCGCACCACCCATTCACAGATTGAGCTATGAATGACTAATGCTTTCTCCCTGTATGGGAAGAAGGGAGGAGACGGAGACATCAAGAGACAAGTTGAGAGGGATGTCAGGTTTGACCGGAAGGGAGTTCTGGGGATTCCTGTTAGCTTTAGGATATGCTGTAAGGCAAACACACACATACATTTGATTGTGGTTTGTTTTACATGAAATTAGCATTCTACAGCATGGGTTGCTGTTCAAACAAATTCCCTGTTTATGCATAAACTGAAACAGTAACATCTCTTGAATTTGCCAAACATCCTTTAACTGTGTATGTGTGTGGCAGAGTATTTTCTCTATATGTGTCCTTGTGAATTTTTTTTTTTCCTCCCCTTGCCTTTCTCATTTTCTCATTCTCCTCTTGTCTATAATTTTCTCCTCTGCTCTCTTTCTCCCTCTCTCTCACCATCTGTCTCTTACCCTGCCTCACCCTGTCAGTCAGTACCCTACTTCTTTTCCCTCCATCAGGTCAAACACTGACGTTTTTGTCAATAGAGGCCTAGGGGGCATGATCATTTTCTTTTTTTTATTTTCCCTGTCCTGCCTTTCCCTTGAACCTCATCTGACTTTCTCATCTATCCTTTCCCGTGTTAATGCATTCTCACGAATATTGTATATATAGGGATCGTGAGCTAAACACACATCACACAAGAGCACTTCAGTGAAGAATAGAGATTTGCCTTGGTCATTCTGTGCAGAGTATTGTGCCTTTGCACCCTGATGGAACTCAGTTAGTGCTGCGTTAGTAAGTTTTCTCTTCTCCCTCCCATCCACTTCCTGTTACACATTCAGCGCCACATCTGGCAATAGCCTCAAGCCATTAGCCATTGTTCACTCGCTGAAAAGATTATAAAATGGCATTCTACGCTGTGCTTATAGTAATCATAAACATCTGTAGTGAAATTTTCCTAAATTTAGGCTGTCATAAATCATGGTTATGGGTTAAGCGTGCTGAAGTGTACTTTTTACGCAGATGATAAACTATGTAAGTGGCTTATTTTTTTTCAGTTTTTTCTGTTTGTTTGTTTTTTTCAGTGGGTGCACTCATTGTGTGGATTTCAACATGACTCACTACATTCAGGACTACCTATTCTATTGTCGATCAAGTTCAAAACTAGATAAAAAAGTTAGTCAAGACAAACTTTAGGTTGGCTTGAGAAAGCCTAGCCTGAAAGTTTAAAGCAATTGTAAAAGCCTGAAGTTTGAAAATTTAGATAGATTAGATAGATGTTGATAACATGTTTCTAGCATGATTAGCATGTTTTTAACATGAAAGTAACTAGCATGTTGCTAACATTATTAACAAGGGACTATCATGTTTCTAGCATGATTAACAATTTACTAGCATGTCACTAGCATGTTTCTAGCATATTGCTGGCATGATTAGCATGTTGCTAGCATGATTAGCAAGTAACTAGCATGTTGCTAGCATGATTAGCAAGTAACTAGCATGTTGCTAGCATGATTAGCAAGTAACTAGCATGCTTCCAGCTTGTTGCTAGCATGATTAGCATGTTGCTAACATGATTAGCATGCTACTACCATGTTGCTAGCATGATTAACAAGTAACTAGCATGTTGCTAGCATGATTAGCAAGTAACTAGCATGTTGCTAGCATGACTAGCAAGTGACTATCATGCCGCTAGCATTATTAACAAGTTACTAGCATGTCACTAGCATGTTTCTAGCCTGATTAACATGTTACTAGCATGTTGCTAGCATAATTAGCATGCTACTAGCATGTTGCTAGAATGATTAGCAAGTGACTAGCATGTTTCTAGCATGATTAGCAAATTACTAGCATGTCGCTTGGATTTTTCTAGCATGATTAGAATGTTACTAGCATGTTGCTAGCATGATTAACAAGTAACAAGCATGTTGTTAACATGATTAGCAAGTTACTAGCATGTCGCTAGCATTATTAGCATGTTACTAGCATGTTGCTTGCAGGATTAGCAAGTAACTAGCATGTTGCTAGCATGATTAGCATGCTACTTAGCATGATTAGCAAGTTACTAGCATGTCGCTAGCATGTTTCTAGCATGATTAGCATGTTAATAGCATGTTGCTAGCATGATTAGCATGCTACTATCATGTTGTTAGTATGTTTCTAGCATGATTAGCATGTCGCTAGGATAGATAGATAGATAGATAGATAGATAGATTAGAAATATTAGATAGATGAGTCTGAATGAGTTTAAATTGATAAGAAATAGTACATAGAAGGGAAGCTTCTCAAGCCAACCTAATGATGTTCAAAGTTTGGAAACATCCCAGGAGAAGTGGGGTTTTGAAGAATGTCAGCATAAATTTGTCATAATTTTGTGATGACTTTGAGTTGACTAGGTACAACACAAACTGTGCAAACATAGAAAAATACTAGAGCTATGCTTAGAGCATCTCCAAACTGTGTTCTGATGGGACTGTTGTGTCCAAATTTAATTGGCAATCAGACAGTAGAGGCATGTTTCCTCAAAAATGACCCCCCCCCCCCAAAAAAAAAAAAAAGCTTGGGCCAAATTGAATACTGTAATCAAGCATCACAGTTGCAAAAGAGGCATGATTGTGTAATAAGAGTATGCTGATACATTTCCAAACTTTTAGAGGGCACTGTACAGTGCATACTTAAAAATCTTTGCTTTTCGGTATGTAGTGTACACATCTAATGTATCCGTTTTAAGACGGTCCTTTCTTGTAGGCCTACAGCTTTCATGTAATATTTGAAATATGTGCTTTGATACATTTGCTTCTGTTTCTCCATACCGTGGTCATATATTAAACTCATCAAAGAGTTTGTTCTTGCAAATGCATTAAGAATCCTCATCAACTGATGATTTGATGCTTTTTGTTTCAATGAACTCATAAACACACACATAGGCACTCACTCACCCAGAGTACACTTTGGTGGATAAGAACAGTAATGATAGGAAACTAATTAATACAGCACAGTGACTGAATCATTCATTAACAACAAAAGTGCTAATCTTCTTAAAAAGAGTGAGAGGAAGAGAAAGCAAAAAAGGATTGGGGCGGAGGATGTACATGCTGTGCTGGTGTGGTGTTGTGGTTAAACTTCAGAGCTGGTCACCGGAGCCATAAGCTGTCAACACTGTCATTTAACAACAGCTTGTTTTGGTGGTCACTTTTGAGTCACTTGCTGAGTCACTTTTGCATAACATTTAGTCAGACACCACTACGTCATGTAACCGCAACAAAAACATGAACAAACACTGAACGATTGTCTTTTTATTAACTAACATTAACACAGATTAATAAATGTATTGTTCCATGTTCGTTTGCATACCGAGTGTAAGGTTTATGCGCATAGTCCAAGTCTTCTCCGTTTTTAGTGTATCTCTGTGGCAGAATTACAGCGCCACATACTGGTTTCGTGTGGACGCAGATATTTCTTGAGATGAGGGAAAAAAAAAGATCGGATAGGGAAAGCTCTGGCTTCGTGTGGACGTAGCCTAAACCATAATCTTGTGTCACCATGCTAACTTGTTTACTCTGAATCCTGGGAATAAGAATAAAAAATTTCACACTGTATATATGCATGTATACCTTTTTATATGTGTATTTATTAGTTTAGTAACACTAAATACAGCACATAGCCAGTTTTAATAAATGTGTGTCCATCTATGAATTTTATCACCACAGGAGTCGGCTTTGCATGATTTAAGCCATTTGAAATGTAAAAACAAATAATATGGTCTCTGGTTAACATGTTCTCTCTGTCACCATTTGATATTTTAATTTTACTTTAATACGTTAAAACTAAACACAGTGATGCCACTTGACAGTTTCTCTGACTGTACATAATGCATGAATATTTAATGATTGGTTGATTGTTGCTAAACAGCTCGCTATCACATTTTAGCTTCACAAATCAGTGTTTTCTGTTCTGGATCACAGTTATATAACCCAGAGTTAAAAGCTGTGCCATCCTTCTTTCAGCAGTTTTCAGTTCAGTGATTGTAATCTCATACTCTCTCTACATTATTAATACTAAGAATATGTATTGTAGCCAACAATATTCTCTCAAATGTCGTCCTTACTATTCAAGCAAAGTTTGGACAATCAAGTTTGTACCATGAATAAATCATGCAACAAGTAGTGTACTACTGTTGTTGTTTGTTGACCTTAAGTGGATATATTGTTATCGCTATTAGTTATTAATTGTTTGGCATTGCTATGAGTTACATATTGATGTAGACTGGCACTGTTATTTAGATGTGTGTGTGTGTGTGTGTTTGTTTTGATGTCTGAGTACATCTTTGTAAAAGTTTTGGACTATTTTTTGTATCTTGCTTTGTTCACTATTGTTCACTCTCCAGAGCTAAAGATTGCAGAGTTCACTTCATATTGAAAAACAAATACTAAGTTGCCTTGACCAGATTTTTCTTTTGGCTGAGTGAGATGTTTTGCATTTAGTGAATGAAAAAATTCAGACTGGCTAAAGAAAGTGGTGTTAGTGAGAAAAATGATTAAGACTCAAGTTGTTGAGAGAACTCATTGCATCATGTTGCCTTGATTTTTCTTTTTAACTAAGTTCAAAAATGTATTTTTTACAGTTTTGAGGAATGCAGTCTTATGAAATATATGCAGTAGTATTTGTAGCCTAGCTAGAAAAGTGAATGTTGCAAATTAATGACGAGTAAAAATTTAACTGTGTGGTTGCTGATAGAATACTCAGTTCGTCAGTTTAGATACTTAGGCCCTGTTTACACTAGTGCATTTTCGCATAACGCATAACTTTTGCTACGGTTACGCCTGTCATTTACACTACTCCGGCCTTTTCAACCCTCGAAAACGGAGACTTTTGAAAACGCTGCAGTCCCCGTCTTAGTTTGAAAACTCTGGGGTTGCGTTTCAGTGTAAATGGACCAAAACGGAGACTTTTGAAAACGATGGCATGGCTGCCCACATTCGCTCTGCGTATCCTTGACGACCGTGTAAACATTAACATCATGCTCATAGTTGTACCCATAGATATGTATAGGTAGATTCCTTATTCGACCGCTCTAAGCATGTAGAAGCGTCTGCCATCTAAATAATAGGGCATCTACCTTTACATGGTTGTACATGCATGAATGGTCATGTGATATGCGTTTTCAGTTGTGTAGTGTGGACGGAGATCGTTTATGAAACGCAGTGAAAACGCCAATGTAGATGAGGATTGTTTTCATTTTTAAATGCCGTTTTAAAACGAAAACACACTAGTGTAAACAGGGCCTTAGAAGTTTAGAAGTTTAATAGTGAATAATACTGAATAAAGTTTAATATTGAATAAATCTAAATGTTTAAATAACGCTGTTTTATATAAACACAGCACTTGTTGGCCACCAACTCAAGTGTTCAGTATAGTGCTATTGTAAATAGTTGTATACTGGTCATTTTGGCTTCCTAATGAACCTGTCAATTGATTAGGTGTTTTTAAGTCAGACATTTGGAATCAAGTGAATGTCCAGAGAGCAGAGAACTTGAGAAAATCACTTAATTATTCTTGCTTATTAAGGTTTTATTTTCCTGAAATAAGTGTGTGTGTGTGTGTGTGTGTGTGTGTGTGTGTGTGTGTGTGTATGGGGCAATCAAGGCATCAAGCTCCAAGGCAAGTGTGTGACATTCCTAGGTCTTGGTAAATTTCTGAAGTCGTACGCTAAACTGGCTTTTGTGCATTAGGTTGTTGATTAATGACATTATTTAGCATCATTTTGCCCTTCTGCTGTGTGTTTGTATATGTTTATGCTTATGTGTGCAGTATATTGGGATGTGGATGTGTGAGTTGATTTAACACTGAGTGGTAATAGCATCATTAAGGCGGAATGATGTGATCAGGAATGTCAAGGTTAATCACTGAACTAATTACAGCCAAGAGATAGAGATTAAAGGAGGGGGAAAAGAGCAAGAGACAGTTCACCTTCTCAAGATTTACTAGTCTGTAACCACATCTCGCATCCTGAGGACTTTAGCACGCAGACACACATAAACAGTCTGTCAGATGATGACTGTACGGGGGCGGCAGCTATTAGGGTTGCTAATGGCAATAGTTTCACACACCGTTTTTGAAAAACCAATAAACTGACAGATTGAGTGAAAGATTCAAAAAGCGAAGGAGGGAGAAAGAGGCACACATTGCAGGTTCCACACTAAAGATCCAGGCCCACGGTAACAGTAATCCAGCGCATGAATTATTTACACTGCATCTAAACTCAATCTAGCAAACACAGATCAATTCCTCTACACAACATACAGGGGAGGGGAAAGATGGAACGAAGGAGGGAGGCAGCGAGGGAAGGAGAGAGGGGGCAGATTAATAAATGAATTTAAGAAGTTATTCAAATGCTAAATTATTTACATGTCAAATCAAACAGAAGAGCTAAGAATGGATAGCTGCAAGATTGCCTCATTTTAAGGCAGTGCAGAGGGGATGGAGTGAGGTGAGAGAACTGGATAAGAGGCGTTGGGAGAGAGGCCAGAGGATTAGATAAATAAAACATGTGAATGTATGACCAGTAACTGCTTATATGCAAAGAATCGAGAATTAAGCAAGGTGACTCTACCAGAAACCATGAAGCATTGTGTGTTTTTGCCACACTGAACTCTGGAACTAATCCCTGAAAAACAATCTACTGTTTAAAAGGCTATTTTATATACACTTCCTCTTGTTCTCCAGCTTGTATAAATCAATGAAAGCAGGACCAACATTAGTGGTGATGAAACTACTGAGGGCAAGTGAGATCAGTTTAAGTGTAGCTACTATAAGTGCACTGTAGAGATGCAGGTCCATTTACACTCTAAAGTCATTCCCGCTTGTGTATGTGCATTATCTGTAGTTTTCAGGCAACCTGTATTTTCATTGCTTTCTTTATGACAGTTTGGTTATGTTTTTTTAGTTTTTATTTATATTATTGATACCGTAACTGTTAGCCGATTCGACAAACCACAGTTGTAAAAGGCTCCTGTAATACAGTAATTTTTACCTTTGGAACCTACTTTCAAAAAGCCATTTTACTTTGCTAAACTTTTATTACAAGACACTTCAGCACCATATTGGTTATCGGATGATACTAGTGCTTTTTAATTCACTTTGGTTTTAATTATCCATGCTTATTTCCCCTATTTTGTACATTTAGATGATCTTAATCATTTAATAGCACTGTTAAATGTAATCTTTTGCAGATCTCACAAGAATGATTTCTGAAGGATCATGTGACACTAAAGACCGGAGTAATGACTCCTAAAAATCCAGCTTTACCTTCACTGGAATAAATGAAATAATAATATATTTGAATAGAAAACCCCGTTTTACTATATTTTTGATCAAATAAATGCAGCTTTGGTGAGCATAAGAGACTTCTTTCAAAAACATTACAAAAATCGTATTATTACAATCTTTTGACATCTAATCAGGGCTCTATGCTTACTTTTCTTTTTAGGAGCACGTTCAAAATTTTAGGAGCACCTT
>NW_015635542.1:114187-114725 GCF_001515625.1 Sinocyclocheilus rhinocerous | reverse complement strand
ATCACTGAATCATTCATTCAATTGATTCATTCGAACGGTTGATTCATTCAGGAATGAAGCAAGTGACTGTCTTTATGAATGGGTAATCATGAATCACTGACTCACTAGATTCGTTTAAAAAACCCCGTTCACTGTGTTTGAATGGAGATGTGCTGTGTCTTTGTTTTAAACTATTTTCGACGACGAGACAATAGTGTTATAGTCAGACAATGTAAGTCACTTAATATTAACTTCTTGTTTATTGAATGGTATTGTATTAAATCAGTATCACATTTACAAACTCCCTTGAAAATCATTAAAAGCTGTCACTCATCTTAGTTCATCGCGATCTCACATTTATAATCAATGAAGCTCTCACTGCGCAATGAATCTCTTATTTACACCCTGTCTACTCTTTGCTTGTGGAAGGATTACATATTACAGGATACATTACTCAACGCTGCAAAAACACGTAGAAACCTTTGAAGCTCCCCTGAGCGCAATCACAAACAAATATGATGAAGATCTGGTCAGTCGCACTGGTGCTCCTAAATATTTT
>NW_015635542.1:112233-114116 GCF_001515625.1 Sinocyclocheilus rhinocerous | reverse complement strand
AGTAACAAGTAATAATAATAATAATAATAATTTATGCATTTAGCAAATTTTTTTAAGTAGAAAAAAAGAAAAATGCACAAAGAACTTGTATGATTTTTCCATCTACAGATTTTTCCCTGACCTTCTTTTCTCTGTAAATTAAGGGTGCACACTATTGCTGAGAAACACAATCACTACTTAGCAGTCAGATGTCCGTATGCACAAAGACACAGATCCCTAAACAAGACCATATCTGCAGATGAAACTTTGTTTGTAGAAGCATTTTTAAAATTTGAACTAGCACCTCATGACTACACCATATTATGTACGAGAAGCTGCAAAAGACACAGGCGCAAGTGGAATGTACAAAACGTAGTGGCATTCATTTTTAATTAAATATAATGGCCGATATATTGCGTCGTCAAAAATTATTGAGGTCACGTACATATATTGCGCGATAAGTCGATATATTGATTATTGCGACAGGCCTACTTTGAAGCTCCCCTGAGCGCAATCACAAGTATGATGATGATCGGGTCAGTCGCACTGGTGCTCCTAAAAACAATTTCATAGTCACACGCAAATACGACTGAAATAATCGCACTGTAGAGCCCTGTTAATGTAATTGTTTGTTTATTTGTATCATCCAGCATTTTACTACTGATGCCTACAGACACAACATTGCAGTTAGTATCCAACTGAGCACATCAGTGCTTTGAAAAAAGAGAGATAGAGAACCAAAATAAATGGCTTCTATGAGATATATTTTTTGAAGCACAAGGAAACTTTCTCTGCGCTTGGGAAGAATAACTATCTCTGTTCCCCTTCGTGCTTTCACTATGCATAATAAAACCAATGTCACATGATACAATGGGAATCATATTTTAAACAGTGAGCACAAATCCATTCGTCTGCAGTATTCTTGTGCTGACTGAGCAAAAGTTTGGTGCAGACCTGAAGCAGTATTTGAGGAACATAATGACTTTCTCCATCTGAATGACTCTGGGCCACAGGTGTACTTTATAATGAGTCTATGTGTCTCAGATATTGCTGAGTGCTACTGTGATTGATAGGTTTGGAGATCTGTCACTCAGAATTTAAGCTAAGACGTATAGAGAAATACACAAACAGATGATCGAAAGCTTTAATGGTGCTTCACATTAAAGCCACTGTGGAGATACTGTCAGGCTTTTAAATGAGCCCAATTAGAGGCAAGGAAAGCCGAATGGCAATTTTATCATTAGCTCTTCTGAGTAATTCACTAAATTAGAGCAGCTCTTGTTAAAGTTTAATTTTGAAACATTCTGAATAGATGGTGATAATTGCCACAAGGTAATAATGAGTTTTGGGCTAACTCACTTTAAACAGGCTCAAAATGAGGGTTGCATAAACTGTAGATGATCGTTGTTTGATTTGTAAGACATTTTAGCATTTGTTTGATTTTTACAAAGAGGAGGTTTAAGTTCATTAGTGAAACAAACTATGCAATAACATGCAGCAACTGAACATGCTGTTGTATTTTTGTAAGATTAATAGCTCATAATTATTGTGGCATTATGAACAATTTTTTTTCTCGGGCCAATAATGAAGAGGTCAAAAGTTCACCAAGAAATGTTCATTTTTCATCATTTACTAACCCTAATGTTGTTCCAAACCTAAATGACTTTCTTTCTTATGTAAAACACAAAAGATTTTATGGTTTGAAAAAGTATATTCATATATAAAAGTATATTTAATCGTACAGGTGGCTTGTCAGCACTGAGCAGGCAACATGACAGGGTCGTAGTTTAACATGGTAAGCACATCGCTTGAAACTATGATTTTAACCCATACTGACATTGTGAGAGGAATGTCACCCTGCCAAGTCATACCAGATTTGTGGGCTTAAATTTAGCTTTAGCCTA
>NW_015635542.1:106056-112203 GCF_001515625.1 Sinocyclocheilus rhinocerous | reverse complement strand
CCACCCACCCATCCATCTATCTAGTCTAGCTGTCTGCCTATAAATCTTAACATTTCATGGCTTTCTAAACCGTATTTAAAATGTAATCAGTTTAAGTTTAAAAATAAATGCAACAATTTAAAGATTATATTCTACATTTTATACTGTAGAATACATTTTATACTCTTTTATACATGAAAAATGTCATGCTTTGTCATGCCTATACATTCAGTGTTTGCCTTGACAAACTTTGCTTTTATAATTTTTCTGCTTACTCACGTTTTGCATCATGCTTGCAACCCCTATTCAAATTAAGGAATTGAGCTGCAATTTCTTAATTAGATTCTGAATGATGCACATACTGTTCTGAAAAAGACACAAATGTTCAGAATGCAAGCAGGTTAATGAATGCAGGATTTGCTATTTTAGTTATTTGTCATCAAATTATTATTGTAGATGTGAAGCAAGCCACTTCTTACATGAAGGCAAATAAGAGCATTTTAATGATAAAGTTTGTATTCTGTATTCAACCGATTAGTTTTTTTTTATAACAAATGTGAATTCCAACACACCGCTTTTCTCTTTCATAGGTGCGCAAATAGATGAAAGTTGCAAACACCTATGTTGAATGGCCTGGGAGCAAATTACAGCAAAGATCCTAATTAAGCTCAAGTATGGCTTAAGCATCAGGTTGTGTGCCATGTATATCTCTTGTTTTTTCAAAACCTGTTAAAACGCTCATCTCATTACAGCATTGTGCAACAAAGTGTCACCTGTACAGTGATGACACTTGAAAGCAAGAGGTGTTCTGGTTAAATAATCACATTTTCACAAACACAATTACCAATGTACAACTGTTCATTTTGTTGTATTGTCACTGGAATTGTAGTTACTTCTGAGCAATGGTGTGAACTCAGTTCAACTTTGAGAAATGTTTTGCTTTTTTTAAACAGGAAATAGCAGTTCCCTGTCGATACTACACTCGTACTGCGTCTGCTTAAGACGCTATGGGAAAAAGCCTTTTTTTCTCCTGAACTAAAGCCTTTTTTTAATCATGCAGTGAAACTACACGGCCATTGGTTCGTGCAGTATATAAAAAACGAACCAATGGCTCGGCAGTGGAGCTGCACGAGCCTATGGCGACAAAGCCCGCCAGAATGGGCGGAGCCATCTGGCTATATAAGCGGGCTTTCGCCACAGAATTCTCAGATTTCTTCTCCTTCAGCGTCCTCGCCGTTGACACGCCTTCGCAGCTGGAACTGGGACCCCTCAGCGACTCAGCAGTTCCGGTCCATTTCCCCTGCCGCCATCCGGCAATTCTAAAAGAGCTTACTAAAAGAGTTTGGCGTTGTTGCAAATGCCGCGCTGTTACTGCGGTTCGTGCGGGTCTCCCCTGCACGCCGATGACGGCCACACGGAGTGGGTTTTCTGCTTGGGGAAATCCCACGTGGAAGCTGCGCTCATGGGAACTGAGTGTTCTCACTGCGAGAACTTCAGTCTCGCCTCTCTTTGCTCGCGGATCGCTTTCTTTTCAGAGAAAGAGCTCCTGCTGCCCCCGCTGTTCAGCCCGCTAAGGCTCAGCAGAAGCGAGGACGCTCCCGCTCGGCCAGAAGCTACCCTCTTCCTAAGCGCCAGGGTCCCCGACCCAAGATTGCATTGGACCCGGCGACTCAGGCGTCTTGCTGATCTGCGGCACAGGAAGAGGATGGGGCCAGGTCTCGCTACGGCCAGACCTCCTCCCAAGCAGCCTCTCTTAGACCTCCTGACACCCCGGGTACAGAGGAAAATGTGTTTGTTGCAAACAACGGGTCCGTTCAAGCGCCCAAGTAATCAGCCGCTGTTATTGCGGGAAAAATAAAACACAAACATTTTCAAAAAGAGAGCAAATTTCCTCTTCCATTTCTCACGAGTGTTCTGTCCCCGTGCGGCCATTGACTTGAGTTAATCCAACTCCTCGCCATGTGGGCCGAGGCCTGGCAGGCCATCCCCGGAGTGTCGAGATGGGTCATGGGGATAATAAAACAAAGATATTCACTCCAGTTCGCTCCAGTTTCACCTTAGTGCAAAACAAGGACACTCACGTCCTGCGCTCAGAGGTGATGAATCTGCTGGCAAAAGGAGCTGTAGAAACGGTTCCTCCAGCTCAGAGCAAGTCGGGCTTCTACAGCCGCTACTTCCTCGTCCCCAAAAAAGATGGTGGCCTCCGACCCATCCTCGATCTCAGACGCCTGAATCACGCCCTCATGAAAAGGTCGTTCAGGATGACTACGCTGAAACAGATCCTTGCGCAAATTCGCTCAGGAGACTGGTTCTTTTCTATGGACCTGAAGGATGCATACTTTCACATCCAGATAGCCCTCCGTCACAGGCGATTCTTGAGATTTGCTTTCGAGGGAGTGGCTTATCAATACACGGTCCTTCCCTTCGGACTGTCAATGGCCCCCGCACTTTTACGAAGTTCTGGTCTCTCCCCTCTGAGACAGTATACAGTTCCCGTATCTCAGGGAACCGAGGTTACTTTAGTAACCAAGTACGTTTTTCTTTGCAATATGTGGTATATTGAATTGATAAAAACTGATTTGTGTCAAAGGGATAAGAGTCTATTGCAGGGGTGTTTGAAAACAAAGTGTGAGCATGCATTCAATTACAGTTTTTGTTATGCCACAAATTGTCAATTGCATTGTTAAACAACTGAGAGGCTGAATTACTCACCGTTGCCAAATATGACACCCTTTTGAGAGAGAGAGAGATAATATTTAGATTATTTAGAAGCTTTCACCACAATCTCCATAATCACTACCTTGCAGCTGTTGAAAAAAAAATATGAGACCATTAAGGTCTGTTGTCCTGGGCCAGCTATTTTTCTTCAAGAGACCTACATTTAATGGATGACGCAATGAGGTTATTTTATTTTTAGTGATGTGATACCGTAATATACTCCAAAATCCCTGCCTTCCAATTGGCTCTGGAGAGGCCTAGCCACCCGCATTGCCCTGAAAAGAGTTTCTGATGGCATGTGAATCAATGCACAGCTTTGGAGGTTAGTAGATACTCTAAAACACACACACAAAGTTCTCTTATCCACCCACTGTTAGGTAGGCGTCCTCTCTGATGCTCAGTGTTGGAGAGAGAGAGAGAGAAATTAAGCTGTGATGGATGGGTGAGTGGTAGAGACAGAGAGAAGAATGACAGATGGGTGAGAAAAGAACATACATGAAAGCTACAATATTGAAATTTAAGGTGACAATTAAGCTTTGTTGTTCACTTGAAAGTGTGAAAGCCTCTTTTCTCACTCCACTTGTATTCAGAGAGCATGGCTTTGTGTGTTTTTCCTTGACTGTATTTTCTGTACCAAAGACTATGTGCTTTTGTGCTGAAAGTTGGGGATTATGTATTTGGTGTCAAGGGGTTTGAGCCATTTATTCAAGCAATTGTCTCCTTGGAAGCATTTTGGGGCTTTCTAGGTTTATTGCTGGAGTAATTGCATGTTAAGTGTTTTGTGGGTTAAGACTGACGTAATCATATAGCCGTCATCATCCCGATTTAAATCCTAAATATCAAACATGTTTGATATGATCGGGGCGGCCCCGATTTGTGTGCGAGCAGATTGTGAGGTGCAAGATTCGATCGGTGAACGCCTCACATTACCAGATAATCCGCGCCAAACATCGGGACCGATTGAGGGGCTCGACAAGATTTTTGCTCCGGTTCTCGGGAGGGGGAAATCGGGGCTAAATCGGGCTAAAAATCCTATAGTGTGAGCCAGGCTTTACACAGAGACTCTTAAACTCTGTAGTCGTTTGCATTAATCATCATGACACCGGAGAAACCATAGATGCTCTTTACTTACCATTTTGGCATTATATTACTCCTAAAATTGATTTTAAACATGAAACCTACTTAATCCAAAACTAGACAAATTATTGAAAATCAATTTTAGTTTGTCCAGACACTTGCTGACTTTTGCTCAAAATTCATTTTTGCCAGAAAATATCCAATGTACTTTTGTCATCCCTGCAAGTCTGAAAATTAAAGGAATAGTTTGCCCAAAAATGAAATGTATGTAATCATTTACTCACCCTCATTTTAAACATAACATAAAAACAACAAACATAAAAGAAGATACGTCACTAGTCAAAAGTTTTTGAACAGTAAGATTTTTTTTTAAATTTTTTAAAGAATTCTCTTCTGCTCACCAAGCCTGCATTTATTTGATCCAAAATACAGCAAAAACAGTAATATTGTGAAATATTTTTACTATTTAAAATAACTGCTTTCTATTTGAATATATTTTAAAATGTAGTTTATTCCTGTGATTTCAAAGCCGAATTTTTAACACCATTACTCCAGTCTTCCGTGTCACATGATCACGGCCGCATTAACCATTGGGCTAGGCGGGGCTGAAGCCCCGGGGCCCGAGCTAGGAGGGGGCCCGTGATTGGCTGTGGAGTAGATTGACGGACATCGGTAGCGCCGATCGCAAAAAACCCACCACGCCCCTCACTTTTTAGCGCTATTATTTAGTGGAGTTTTCCGTAAATTCCATGCATTACCATTAGAGATTAAAACGTCACATTTGAATTTGTTTTACCAATCAAATGCATTTATTATATATTTCATCATTTACTCCGTTTCAAGTTGTTCTGAACCTGTATGAATTTTTTTGTTCTCCTCAACGTAAAAGAAGATATTTTGAAGAATATTCGTAACCACCAGAAAGTTTCTGGTCCCTGTTGACTCCAATAGAGTTTTTTTTTATCCATACTATGGAAGTCATGGGGGCACAGACACTGTTTGGTTACCAGTATTGTTCCAAATATATACGTTTGCATTCAACAGCAGAATGAAACTAATTCAGGTTTAGAACAACAACAATATAATTTTAATTTTTGGGTGAACTATTCCTCCAAAGCAGCCTAATATAGCTGCTCTTGCCATTTGTGTCAATAATGTAAATTAAACATTAGAAAGAAAATCACTCACTGTCCTTGACCGAATCGCTTTTGTAAAATAATGTATATTGAATACATACAGTGAAGACTATTCAGTCTATTTCTAGTCTATTTATTTTATACAATATATTTCTTATTCAGTGCTTTAAGTGTTTGTAGGTCAATTTCTTTGTTCTATTGTAATTCATGACTGTTTACTTGTCTTCAGTAAGTTTGTTTTTACATAGGCTAGTATTTTTTTATTTTTTTTATTTTGAGATATATGAATTGGTAACAAGAATTATGAAACTTTGATTGGATAAATATCCTATGTTAAGCTATATCATTATTGTGACGGGGGGCCCTGCAGTTAGTCATAGCCCCGGGGCCCATTGAGGTCTTAATGCGGCCCTGCACATGATCCTTCAGAAATCAGTTAGCCTAAATAATATTTTTTTTTACTGTTTTTGCTGTACTTTGGTTCAAATAAATCCAGGCTTGGTGAGCAGAAGAGAATTCTTTAAAAAACATTAAAAAACTTTAGTGTATTAAAGTTAGTGTATAGTGTAGTATAGTGCACTAGTGTATTTCAAAGAATGTTGGTGACCAAACCCGTCTTGAGGACCATTCAATTGTATGAACAATAAAAGAAAAGAAATGAAAAAAGAAAAGAAAAGGAAAGAAAGAAAATCATACAAAAGTCAAACAGCATGAAGGTGAGCCATAAACTAGTTGACTGCTTAAAGCAAATTGTTTTTGTCATTATTATCTTAAAGGCACAATATCCAAAAACCACTTGCACAGTGTTATATGTTTCATGCAGTTGTGTACTTTTGTAAATCCACAGAAATTCCCATTTTAAAAATTGGCTTGTCCCTGTTCCTCATTATAACCAATCACACACAAGTCTGTTGAGCTAATGAGTGCAATGGCCAATCAGAGGCGTTCAGATGAGTCATCGCTGAAACAGTGCAGTTTCGTTGTTGAGTGTGCGCGCGTGCTGACAGGCTGACTGAATTCAGCTCACGAATTCTCTCATCATAAACAAGTGCAGATGTATGTATGATGTAAGTAAGCGATTCATTCATCAGTGTATAGACAGCTTTACTGATTATAAGGGGAGTTTTTTGAAAGTGCTTAATCTCGCGCTAGACTGAAATCAATCATAATGTTCTTTGACAATGTAAATGTTCTTAGCTCGCTTTCTCTGTATAATTTATTCGCTGTTTGAATAACT
>NW_015635542.1:102236-105539 GCF_001515625.1 Sinocyclocheilus rhinocerous | reverse complement strand
AAAAGAAAAGAAAAGGAAAGAAAGAAAATCATACAAAAGTTAAACAGCATGAAGGTGAGCCATAAACTAGTTGACTGCTTAAAGCAAATTGTTTTTGTCATTATTATCTTAAAGGCACAATATCCAAAAACCACTTGCACAGTGTTATATATTTCATGCAGTTGTGTACTTTTGTAAATCCACAGAAATTCCCGTTTTAAAAATTGGCTTGTCCCTGTTCCTCATTATAACCAATCACACACAAGTCTGTTGAGCTTATGAGTGCAATGGCCAATCAGAGGCGTTCAGATGAGTCATCGCTGAAACAGTGCAGTTTCGTTGTTGAGTGTGCGCGCGTGCTGACAGGCTGACTGAATTCAGCTCACGAATTCTCTCATCATAAACAAGTGCAGATGTATGTATGATGTAAGTAAGCGATTCATTCATCAGTGTATAGACAGCTTTACTGAATATAAGGGGAGTTTTTTGAAAGTGCTTAATCTCGCGCTAGACTGAAATCAATCATAATGTTCTTTGACAATGTAAATGTTCTTAGCTCGCTTTCTCTGTACAATTTTTTCGCTGTTTGAATAACTGCGGAAGGTACAGGTAATTCATTACCTCATCCGTGAACATGATTCGTGAATTCCATACATCTCTTAATAGTGAAAACGACATCTCTCATTGTTCCACCCAACTTCACAGTGTCAAGCTTCGTCTTTGTTATTGTTTTGAACATGCGACCTCTAGCGGCGAAAACTTACATATTGTGCCTTTAAGCTCAATGTTTTCATTTTGAAACAACATGTTTCAATCAAGTAGCTCAATCTACTTGTCTGTTACATTATTATGTCTGGGAGGGGAACCTCAAGTCAATATTCCGTTGTGGGCTGCAATCCAAATTGGTTTATTTTATCATTCTCAAATATTATGTCTGACCTTGTGAAAATAACATTAGAAATAACTGTCTGCTTTATAACCTTAACTAGATGTGATTATATGATGAGCAGGAAATCACTGGTATCTCAGTGGGCTGGAATGCACCGCTTGGTCTAGCGAGTACTTTGTGAGGTCTGAGTCTCTCAGTTCAGCTTGGGGGCCAGCTGTCATTCAGCAATTTCCACGGAAAACTCAGGCCATAGCAGTTTAAAGATCACAAAGCTAACCGCAAATTTGAAACCACATCAAGGGATCATTATTTGAAACAACTTTAGACAGAAAATACATCTCACACACACCTATAATTTGTTGTCCCACTGTGTTCATGGTGTTTACAGTTTGTCAATAATTTCTTACATATTTCCAATAACAATGTCTTAAATGGACAAAACTGCCTTGCATTGATCCAAAATCCACAGGCTTTTTAATAGAGTCCGATCGAGTATGTCCCTATAATGGAGTGAAGTTTTCTCTTTTTCTTCTAAAGTAAATAAATCATATTGAGTGCAAGAGAAAACCAGGACAATCCAGTTTTATCCATTTGTGCTTCAAGACACCCCTAGTTCTACCCCTCAGACTGCATCAGTTCACATGTGCCTGTGGCCTCCAATACACCCCACACACCTATAATTTGTTGTCCCACTGTGTTCATGGTGTTTACAGTTTGTCAATAATTTCTTACATATTTCCAATAACAATGTCTTAAATGGACAAAACTGCCTTGCATTGATCCAAAATCCACAGGCTTTTTAATAGAGTCCGATCGAGTATGTCCCTATAATGGAGTGAAGTTTTCTCTTTTTCTTCTAAAGTAAATAAATCATATTGAGTGCAAGAGAAAACCAGGACAATCCAGTTTTATCCATTTGTGCTTCAAGACACCCCTAGTTCTACCCCTCAGACTGCATCAGTTCACATGTGCCTGTGGCCTCCAATACACCCCAGCGTCTCACTGGTGGATCTTCTTATGTGTGTTTGTGTATGCTGTCTTTGGCTCGACCTTCTATCTCATATTTGTAATGGGCATCACTTCACACCCGATAGCATTTGGGGTGGATTGGAGTTGAAGGAGCGCACCCAGCCCTACACATACACACATTTGTTTTCATATCATGGTGGAGACTTTCCATTATTGAATTATGTTCTTTTTATACTAAAGCTAATGATATTTTCAATCCCTTAACCTTAAAGCTAACCCTCACACAAACATATTTGCATGTTTAGAGTTTAATTAAAACATTATTTAGTATGTTTAATAAGTTTTCCTCATGTGGACCATACAGTGTAGGTGATTTCAGGTTTTACTATCTCTTTGGGGTCCATGTTGGCAAAACCTTTCCAGCCTTTTGCTTGGAATACTCGGGTACAGACAGAGGATAGAGGAAGGAAGGGTGAACTGGAGAAAAGAGATAGAAAGAGAAAGCGAGTGATAGAGAGTTCATCTTCATGGTCAGATGCTATTGATTCTTATGTTATTACATGCATTATTCACAGAAAACTCCCCTACGTATGAACGGAGATATATACAAGAGGAGCACTGGTTGAAAAATCCATTCGTCTTCCTCACTGTGGGATATCTGTACAATGTGCAATTTTGTTTCTTTGTCATGGCCCTAGTTGAGATTGTTGAAAACATCAAGGTGTGTCTATGACTATAAAACAACAATGATATTGAAGTAGTGAGATCGGTTAGTGTACAGAAGTATTGAGTTTTTGTTTGTATGTGTGTGTGTGTGTGTGTGTGTGTGTGTCTGTGTGACATATGCAAAAGATGGATATTGGAGAAGTATGGAGATGTGGTTTGCTGTGAGGAGCTCTATAGCTGAGATATAAAAGGCAGTTAGAAAGGAGAAGCAATGCTGGCAGTTTTCCTTCTAGTGTTACATTTGTTAATACTGTGTGAACAGTAGGGGTGGGAATCACCAGAGGCCTGATGATACAATATTATCACGATACTTGTCTCACGGTACAATATTATTGCGATTTTAAAGATATTCTGCGATATATTGCAATTTATTACCTTTTTCCAACTTCAAATTATGTCCCCAAAGGAAAACTTTGGCAACATCGATTTTAACTAAAAAGAAAAATTTCTCAGTTTGTTTATCTCACTTCAATTGTATTGCTGCAGTGCAAAATGCGATTGTCAATCAGACAAACTGACCAAAACTTTCATGAAAACCTGTCATAAATGCTGTATGCACCTGGCAAACTCAACTATTTGTATTACAGTGTAGTCTAGTCCACCTTACTTAAATGTAAACAGGTATGCACTGCCGTGCTACTACAGGTATTTTGAACAATGCAACTTGAAATTGTACTAAAACGTTGTGCAGACCCTTCAGCAATTGGGGCATTTGAAAGTAAATTACTGTTAAATTTAAA
>NW_015635542.1:100194-101035 GCF_001515625.1 Sinocyclocheilus rhinocerous | reverse complement strand
TCTGGATCTTTGATGATTTCAGTACAAAATAAAGTACTCTGAATTAACATGAACTAACAGTGAACAACTGTATTCGCATTAACTAACATTAAGAAAGATTAATAAATACTGTAATAAATGTATAGTTCATTGTTCGTTCATGTTAGTTAATACATTAACTAACATTAACTAATGGAACCTTATTGTAAAGTGTTACCTTAATATTAAATATCAATATATTATTTTTATTCACTTCTTTATGTAACAGAATCAGATATAAGTTTGTTTTTTTTTTGGACTAATTATCCAAATAATGTATAGTCCTACAAAGCTATTATTATCAGAGCATATGAGCAGAGTATATAGTGTCACTGAAGGTAGCATAATTTTACCAGCGTTGCCCAGAGTTGCCAAGTCCGCATATTAGCGACTTTGGGCTTCTTTTTTTGTAAAGTTGCCTGAAAAAATCCCGGGTCGCAGTTTTTTGGGCTTATTTTAAAAAATATGGTTGCTTGTTAGGAAAACCTGACAAGCAACTTCGTTTCTTTTCATTTATGTTCACTGTATTCTCCAATGCATTGATTGACACTCTGTCTGCTCACAGTTAATAGCCAATCAGTGCAAAAATATAAGTGCTGTAGCTTAACTTGCCAAATATTCCGCCCCCTCCGCACGCGCCTTCTTTTTGAACGTGATTTTTCTTCAATGAGGGATTGAAGAAAAATCACGTTCAAAAAGAAGGCGCGTGACGCTGTAATCCAAGTGATGATAGTAGTAGACATAGAGGAGTGGGATGACTTTTTTCCTTTTTATTTTTACAGTGTTTTTGTAATGTATTAATTATCACGGGATGTAAAAAACA
>NW_015635542.1:99954-100163 GCF_001515625.1 Sinocyclocheilus rhinocerous | reverse complement strand
GGCTCATTTATTGGTAATAAATAATTGATAATAAATAATATTGATTATAATAAATTATTAAAAAAATATTGGGCTTGTTTTGGGCTTGTTTTTGAAGCTGCGATTGCTTATTTATCTCGCGAGAGTTGGCAACAGTGGCGTTGCCCAGTACAGCTGTACTAGCCTACACCATGTTACAGCACAGTAGCGCTACTGCAAACAGGAACAAG
>NW_015635542.1:98875-99826 GCF_001515625.1 Sinocyclocheilus rhinocerous | reverse complement strand
GTACACGAGCGGAACGCACATTCATAGAGCGGAATATTGAGCTGAGCGTCAAACCGCGCAGTGATGAGGAGAGTGAAACATGCGAGCTGAACACTGCCGGGCGGGGCGCGGCGTGCCATATATATTATTATTATATGTAGCCTATATTTTCGGCTCGCATTTTCGGCCATTTTTCTCTTTCGGCCGAAAACCAAAAATGCCATTTTCGGCTGCAGAAAATTCGGTGCATCCCTACTTACATCCCCTCCTTGTTTACAAATCCGAAGTAAGTCCATACATCCGATTTAAACGCGGACGGGGCTTTAATGATAACTTTCCGCAATGCCGCCATCTTTATTTTACTAAAGCTGGCTGCACACTAGATGATTTTCAAATCTTAACCGATTTTAAAACCATGGGAGACCACAGACATGAAGACAGTTCAACCGATTTTTTGCCATATAATCCTCTGAACGTGCACACTAGACGATTCGACCAGACTGTGGGACCACACACTTGATGATTGTAGGAACGATTTCACAGTGACACAGAGACTCGCGAGATCAAACGTGACTAGAGAAGAAAAACAAATAGAATACAATCAACGTTGTCAGCTGGCTCTCCTGGTGCGCGTTCTGTTTCACAATGAAAAACAAAGTATAACAAAGAATATGGGTGATGTTCTCTGCTTTCATGGCATGTTTGTGGCTAACAAGTTTCAGCTATAGAAGCACGCAACATCCGGTAGGTGACGCTTGCTCGCTCTCATTGGCTATCGCGGGTATCACGTCAGAGGCAGCCAGATCAAGAGTCGTAAATATCAAACATGTTTGATATTTACGTTTTGAGTTCGGCGACGCTCCGTCTTGATCGGGAGCAGTTAAATAATCGTAATGACACCACACAATAGAGGATTTTTTTGGACAAAAAATCGCTTGCGACAAGCCGCGAATCGGGCCACACCCCCCTGCA
>NW_015635542.1:80911-96379 GCF_001515625.1 Sinocyclocheilus rhinocerous | reverse complement strand
GTACACGAGCGGAACGCACATTCATAGAGCGGAATATTGAGCTGAGCGTCAAACCGCGCAGTGATGAGGAGAGTGAAACATGCGAGCTGAACACTGCCGGGCGGGGCGCGGCGTGCCATATATATTATTATTATATGTAGCCTATATTTTCGGCTCGCATTTTCGGCCATTTTTCTCTTTCGGCCGAAAACCAAAAATGCCATTTTCGGCTGCAGAAAATTCGGTGCATCCCTACTTACATCCCCTCCTTGTTTACAAATCCGAAGTAAGTCCATACATCCGATTTAAACGCGGACGGGGCTTTAATGATAACTTTCCGCAATGCCGCCATCTTTATTTTACTAAAGCTGGCTGCACACTAGATGATTTTCAAATCTTAACCGATTTTAAAACCATGGGAGACCACAGACATGAAGACAGTTCAACCGATTTTTTGCCATATAATCCTCTGAACGTGCACACTAGACGATTCGACCAGACTGTGGGACCACACACTTGATGATTGTAGGAACGATTTCACATAACAAAGAATATGGGTGATGTTCTCTGCTTTCATGGCATGTTTGTGGCTAACAAGTTTCAGCTATAGAAGCACGCAACATCCGGTAGGTGACGCTTGCTCGCTCTCATTGGCTATCGCGGGTATCACGTCAGAGGCA
Source organism: Sinocyclocheilus rhinocerous (assembly GCF_001515625.1). Taxonomy (NCBI): domain Eukaryota; kingdom Metazoa; phylum Chordata; class Actinopteri; order Cypriniformes; family Cyprinidae; genus Sinocyclocheilus; species Sinocyclocheilus rhinocerous. The sequence continues at coordinate 95,720 of NW_015635542.1, read as the reverse complement.
GCCAGATCAAGAGTCGTAAATATCAAACATGTTTGATATTTACGTTTTGAGTTCGGCGACGCTCCGTCTTGATCGGGAGCAGTTAAATAATCGTAATGACCCCACACAATAGAGGATGTTTTGGACATAATAATTGTTTGCGACAAGCCGCGAATCGGGCCACACCCCCCGATCCTTTGGGGGTGCAAATCGGCCTTAAAATCGGCCTTAAAATCCTCTAATGTGAGGCCATCCTAACTTACTGCATGCTGAAGGTGACCCAGCTGACCTCAACTGAAAAAAACTCAACACTACCATCTAGTGGATTGTAAAGAAATTGATTTTATTAGTCTACCAAATAGAATAATAAAAGATCGATACTTGGCATCCGTGTATCAATACAGTATTGCCGCAGAAAAAATATCGCGATACTATGCTGTATCGATTTTTTCCCCCCACCCCTAGTGAACAGCAGGGTTGGGAATTCTTGTTCTTTTCAATTTGTGATTGTGAATTTGAGAAGAAATGACAACAAATTAAACTCAATTTAATTAAATTAGAATGACAGGGAAAAATGCATTAATTCTTCAGTTCAGTACATATTTTTGCATCAAACATATTACAAATAATTTATTAGGCTTCTGTCTTAGCTTAATCTCTTGAATTCCAAAAAAAACTATCTGAAAATTAAGTGTTTTCCATTTGTGTTTTTGTTGCTTAGTAAGATTTTTTAATGTTTTTTAAAAGAAGTGTCTTATGTTCACCAAGTCAAAATGGCAATATTGTGAGGTGTGTGTGTGTGTGTGTGTGTATTCCTGTAATGGCAAAGCTGAATTCTTTTTTACATTTTAACATTATGTCTGTCATTTTTAACCAATTTAGTGTGTCCTTACTCAATAGTACATGTCTTATTATGTCAATTTTAAAATAAAATGGATTTGGCTTATCATGTGGAAATTAATGTGAGCCTACAGTATATGGAAAATGGATAATAAGAATTTTAAAAGCTGACCAATGAAGCTGTTTTTTGTATACAGTGTCGAAGCACAAATCTAATTTCTGCAATACAGGTGTTGATGTGTAATCATGTACTTTTAAATTGTAATACTATATCACAGTGTACATGTTGTCGTAGTATTAGTGAACAAAATCCAAGCATTTGGCCACCTGTTCTTGCCAGATAAACTTGTTTGGTCAACAGATGATGTTGTTCCTAGACACACTCAAAAAATTATGTCCTATAATTTTTTCACGAAAAGCCTGCCAAGACTAAGATTTTACGGATTTTTATTTATTCACTGGGTGAAAACTGCAACAATATGAGCACCACAAACTCATAAAGTCTAATTTGTTTCTTTCTGTTTCACTCTCATTGTTTTCTCTCTTTGTCTTTTTTGTCTCTCTTATTGTTAGTACTGAAACAGCAACGTTTTGGCTGTCAGAATACTCTGAAGTTAGTATGGGTGGTCTGATCTCCTCAGGCTCTCTGTTGTCCACCACACTCTGTTTCATCACTTCCTCTGTTTCTTCCTTTCTTCCTCTCGCAGCTAACTGGTGTAATTCAAGCTTATGATTTGTCTGAAACAGAGGACAGAATGTGTGTAAAGCTTCTACCTCTAAATTTGCTTAACAATTAGTCAGCTTATGCACACCTTACATGCAGATCTGGAACACTCTTGCTCTCGCTCTCACTCTGTCTTCATAACCAATGGTATCCATGCGTGTATCATGTGATCAGAAAGATTGGAAACCTGTGCAGACAAGGTTAGTAAGTGTTTTTATCACATTAGTCTCATGGTAACAGCTATAATGTCTTGTGGCTATATTTTTTAAAGTGTAAACAACATTCAATGTTTTGTTTTCACAAACTGGAGAATGAGATATTTTGTAATTTTGTGAAACCATATTTGCAGGCCATTTTACTTCGATAATGTGATGTATTTCTGTGTAAAAAAATAATAATAATAAATGAGGACAAATTGCAGGCTAAAATTTTATTTTATCCATTAGGAATTGATTTGATCACAAAAAGGTGCCTCTATAGGTGGCTAGATGTGAGGGGTAGAAAAATAAGAAAGTCTAAAAAATAAAAAGGAAGTATTTTAGAGTCACAGCAACCTAATTTTTTAGGAATAACATGCACCATTTTGCTGTTCGGTTGAACACACCAGATCCGTAAGAGTGACTGGAACAGGACCATCTTCTGCTCCTGAAAGCAGCCATACAGAGAGCACTGATAGGCCTTCCTAATGTTTCAATGGTCTGATTCTGTTACCATATAGCGGAAAGCTAATGTAATATTGTCCACTGTTATTGCCGGAGACATTAAAAAGAAAATCTGATGAGATGCTTATGAAAGTGTATATGTGACCTTATGTGTTTGCGAGATAAGAGGAGCTATATTACTAAAAGGGTGTTATTAGAGCAAAGGGATGATTCTGCCAGCTGAGTTTATACAAGCGCATGTTGGGTTTTCATGGTTTATGGGGTCATTCAGTAGGTGTAATGGTTTTTTACTGTACAAACTATTTTCTATCCCCTTACCCTAAACCTAAACCTACCCTCACAGGACCAAATGTCCCCACAATGATAGTAATACCAGTAAATTTTGACCTTGCAAAGCTTATAAATCACAGGGTTATACCCTATTTGTCCCACGATGTAGGGAATACCAGGGCACACTCTCACACACACAAAGGTTTGTTTGATAAGTTATATAATAGAATGCAATATAATATTCTATGAGTACATCTCAAGTGAGTACAGTACTTTCATTGTTTTTGTTTTAATTGTATGTGTCTTAAACCTAACCTTCACAAAAACCTGTGCACATTAGATTGTGATCTAAGCGTGATTTGCCTGATTTATGAGCATTTTTAACTTGTATGGAAACATAAAATGTCCTCACAAGGAGTGAGGACATTTGACCCTCAAAGTATAGGCAAACCTGAATATACACACACCAAATGGCAAAGAAAAACAACACTTCATTTAGTTTTATGTGTGTTTGTTTGATGCAGACATTCTGTGAGTGTGTGCCCAACTCCTCTCAGCTCAAACATCGCTGGTCAGACTCAGACACAGTCAGACAAGCACTGCCCAAGATAAGGGCTTCAATCTCTCATACCATTAAACTTAAAGCTTGACATATCATTAGTTCCTGGAATGACTGGAGCATATAAAGTGGGTCCAAACATCTGAGACCACACTGAAAGTCTGAATTCAAAAACTAATTGAAAATAAACAAAATATTTTCGAATTTTTAAACAATTAAAACAAAGAAACAACATGACACTAATAGCTGATAATATAATTTGTAATGCAAAAAAAGCATTTTTACTTGGGTTTTCAGATTTTTTTGATCTGCAACAAACGGTTATTTTGACAACCGATTAATCTAATGGTTATTAGAACGATTAAGTGACTAATCAATTATTATTTCACCGATTTAAACAGTAGGCTTTGATTGATTATTCAGCTTTTACAATTAGTTAAAATATTGAGTTAAACATATTCTAACTAATAAATAAAACAAGGTAATCACTTCAGCTTTTGAAAATGTTACTTATATTACTATTGTACAATTACAGTTATACAATTTTTTACAATGTAAAATAAATATATTTGGCACACAGAATGAGATGACAGAGAGACTTTTTCGTACAGTTAATTAAATGGTAAATGAGAAAGTAACTGAGTGATGCATCAAACTGCCTAACATTTTCTTTTGTAAGTCATATGGATATAGAACAAAATAAAGGTAAGTGATAAGACTTCACAACAGTAGCTCTCTTAAAATACCTCATATTATTATAATAATCAAAACAGTTCTGTGCTAGATCAAGCTTAAATCTATGCAAACCAAACTATCCCTTTAATGTAATATTCTTATTCTTATTTTTATTTTTATTTTTATTCTTATTCTTATTCTTATTCTTATTCTTATTGATTAACTAATAAAAAAGATTCTGTCACTGGCTAGCTCCACCTAGCTCCACACTGGAGAGCTGCTTCCTAGCAGAAAATCAAGATGTAATTCTAACTGAAAGCGGCACTGACACTGGCGACACCGTTTTTTTATTTTATATACATGTTAAATACTATAAAGCCGCTTGCTCTAAATTAATCTATTGTATAAAGCTCCTTTCACCACAAAGAGTGTTTTGCTCATTTTATTAAAAAAAAAATCACTACAGACCAAGTAGTTAAAACAGTAGTTAAAAATTCACAGAATTTGAACTTTGCCTAACAATATATCTAGGGATGTCATAAAGGAAAATAAGGGATAATTGTGATTCTTTATAGGAAAATAAGAGACAGAATAAGGGATGCTCAAAATATTTGTACCACATCCAGTACTACATCATTTCCATGTCTGCAGTTAAGCATATGTATAAAAGGTGGATGAAAGGTTCTCAGAAAAAAATCTCATTTGTTTGCGTATTGTAAAACGTATTTATGTACAATTAATCTAAAAGGAATTTTAATGTCATACAAAAAATGTCACACACATTACACACAAACCACTGGCCTGTGAAATAGTGAAAGAAGTCATCCCTCAGGTAGATTGCATGTTTTCTTGCCTAGCTGGATGTTGTGCTCATGATAATCACGTTGTTTGCATTCACCCAAACTGATTTGCTGAAATCAAAACGCAGACGGTGCAGGGAATTGCAGACAGCGCGAGTCCCGCTCGCTGTGAACCAGGAGCGACCAGGCGGCAGAGGATTCCGCTTGGTCATAAAGCCTTCCTCGAATGGCTATGTTAACAAATTAAACGGTGATTTGTGCAAAAAGAATGATTACTTATCAGTTAAGAATTTGTTATTTGCCTGGTCTGGTAGTCATATGGCATATGCCTGCGAATAGGGGGCAAACTGCGTTCCATATAACTTTCATACAGAACGGTTCATTGATGAATTACATAACTTAACTGGAGCCAGCTAACTTTTGAAAGAATAACCCCTGTTACAATTGGATTAGCTGCCTGAAACGTGGAGAGACGTCCAAATCAACAAACATCAACGCGATTCTAAATCAGATTATCATTACGTTGTCAGAGTGGATATGAAGCAATGCAGGTAGGCTGTTTAATTTGCTAGCGACTGGCTAGTTAATGTTAACTGATTATAAAGCTGTCGTTTGCCTTGCTAGGAGATAATATTTTGCTATCTTCCTTACCCATCTTTGGATATTTGCATTTTAACGCGAGTTCAACCATCATTTGGCCGCGGGATACCAAGGCAGACTGCGCAGGATCTGCAGTGTCAAAGCCGGGAAAACAAAGCCAGAATGCAGTTACTGCGGTTTGCCTTGGTATTAGCTTGGATTTTGTAGTTACTGCAGTTTTGACACTCTCGTTTCTCTGAAACGGGACAAAATTGAACCAGGAGACTTTGTCACAAGACAGAACAGATGTCACAAAGCCCATTTTAGGACTTAACTCAATTTTGGCCGGATGTGTAGTTACTGCGTTTGCCTTTGGACGGCATATTTATCAAAATGCCACTCTCGCACACACACATTTGGCTTATATTCTGCATTTCATCATATTCTTCCCTGTATGTCAGGCCTCTTATGGATTCATCTATGTCATATCTACTGAAGTGTCGTTGCTTTCTGAATATTTTATGCAAAACTGTTTATTTATTTATTTATTTTTTTGCAGGAACACCCTTCATCTGTCTGGGCTTTAAAATTAAAATTCAGGTGAATGCACCAGTGTGTGGGAGAAAACAGACCTCGCACATAGAAATGATCAGTGTAGCCTATTTATGGTGTTGCTTGTGTTTAGAATATCGTGTGTATGTGTCTGTGTGTGAGAGAGGTTTGGAAAAGGGACAAAGACAGAGAGAGAGAAAGACACTCTGAGAGATACTCAGTTCTGAAGTTGTTGCAGTCTTCACTCAATAAAATACAACAAGCAAAACTAGCTATCAATCTACTGAGGCTCAGCTGGAGAGAATCAGCAACAGAACATGGAAGAGAAAGCAGTCACAATGACGGTTGATCTGCAGGGAAAATGGCTCATACTGTATAGTCCATCTATCAATACTGCCTTCAACCTTTTGAGAGTTTGCCGCATGAATCTGTTTTAGCAGTTTTTAATCTAGATGAAACAGCTGTTCAAAAGGAAACTGTCCAAGGAGCATTACTGGATTGAGTTCAATTGGATTACATGTAGAATTTAAGCGCATCAGTCATACCTGTTAAATAATATAACATTTGTCCTTTAGAATGAACAGTTGGCTTGAATAAATTTGAAGCATCAGATATCAGTGAATTATGAAGGACCTGGAAAACAATTTTAAATAATGCCTGGTTTGTTTTATCTTGTCATTCATGCTGGCATCATAGTTTATTATTATAAACATTTGTTGGAAACTACATTTAAATGCATTTAAATAATAATTTAAATAATGTAAATCCAAATGAACATGTCAATAAAATATTAATAAAAATGTAATACATGTAAATACACGTTAATAATGATATTATAGTATATTATTAATATTATTAAAAATGAACACTATTTAACAGTTGTTGTTCATTGTTAGCTCATGATAATACATTCACGTATTAATGTATTATTTTGTAAACCCTATTTCTGTCCTTGGAAAGCTTGGGGGGAAAAAACATACTTGCTTGACAGAATACCAAAACCATACACCTGTGTCAGAAGTAATTCTGTGAAGGATAGACTAGTGTAAATAACAAAATGTTTGCAAAAAATTCTGTGTGGTTTGATCTTATTTAAATCATACCAGCAGCTTATCACATCTAGTGCCTCGACATGTTCCACCAGCCCTCAGAGATGGAGGAGGGAAGATCTCTGGTCTCTCTGAGTAAACTGTTCACTGAAGTGCTTCTCCGAAATCTTTTTATTAGAGTCGATCGTAAAAGCCAACTCGTAAAGCAAGCCATTAACCGCCCATGAGTATGGGCCAATGCCAGTGTGGCTGTTTAGCATATTTATGAACAGGAAGGTTTGGGAAAAAAGAGAACATATGTGTACACGCTTATTCAGGAAATTGCATATTTTACACAGAGTCAATAAAATATTAATAAAAATGTAATACATGTAAATACACGTTAATAATGATATTATAGTATATTATTAATATTATTAAAAATGAACACTATTTAACAGTTGTTGTTCATTGTTAGCTCATGATAATACATTCACGTATTAATGTATTATTTTGTAAACCCTATTTCTGTCCTTGGAAAGCTTGGGGGGAAAAAACATACTTGCTTGACAGAATACCAAAACCATACACCTGTGTCAGAAGTAATTCTGTGAAGGATAGACTAGTGTAAATAACAAAATGTTTGCAAAAAATTCTGTGTGGTTTGATCTTATTTAAATCATACCAGCAGCTTATCACATCTAGTGCCTCGACATGTTCCACCAGCCCTCAGAGATGGAGGAGGGAAGATCTCTGGTCTCTCTGAGTAAACTGTTCACTGAAGTGCTTCTCCGAAATCTTTTTATTAGAGTCGATCGTAAAAGCCAACTCGTAAAGCAAGCCATTAACCACCCATGAGTATGGGCCAATGCCAGTGTGGCTGTTTAGCATATTTATGAACAGGAAGGTTTGGGAAAAAAAAGAACATATGTGTACACGCTTATTCAGGAAATTGCATATTTTACACAGAGAGCACACCTCCACTGCAAGTGCATCCTTGCATGCACACACACACATGTCCAGACTTCACACACACATTTGTTTGGATGGTAAACTCAAAGTGGCTTAATTTTTCCCATTAAAGGGAGAACCAGAGATGGAGAGCTGAGTTTATTAACTGCGCAAAATGGGTAATGGAGTGAATGGATAATGCACATTGACAGCACACACTCACAAACATGGTGCCTATGTCTGGTTCTGAGATTCAGATTTGTGAGAAGCATTTCTCTGATGAAGAACCCGTGATTACCAAATAAAGCTTCACACAACACTTTTTGATCCATTGACTTCCATTCATACCAGTGAATGGTATGATTACAATACAGTGGAGTAGGTTGCATAATTTTACTTTCTGATGTATTATATGCAGAGCTGAGTAGATTGCTAACAAATTGTAATCAGTTACTGATTCCAAATTACATGACAAAAATTGTAGTTAGTAACGTAATCCATTACAGTACACATTTTAGGTAATATAATCAGACTACTTTTAGATTACTTTTGACCTCATTTGCTTATCACATTGATTTAAATAGGGTAACATTGTACCATATTGATATAAAAACACTAAGATGAAGAAAATATATTCAATTTGTTGTAATTAACAACATGAAGTGCATTAAACATTACGTCAAGGTTTCCCAAACTGGTGTTCCTAGAGGAACTGCAGGGGGTTTGTGAGTATAATGAAAAGCTAATGATTGATTAAATCATGAAAAATGTTAAATTAAAATAAATAATTTAAAAATAACATCAATCAAAATAAAACACTTATTAAAAATTGAAATATTTTAATTGTTTACCTGCATGTCATGTGACCATTAACCAACGTCAGAGAACTGTGAACATGCAAATATGATACTTATTTATTAAAATACTTATTTTAAAATCTCAGTGGTACTTCAAGTAAATATATTAGGTAAAAGAGGTTCAGATGACAGAAAAGTTTGGGAATCCCTGCATTACTGTGCATGTAAATAAGATATAATGTGAATTTGTGCATTTTAATGTATTTGAAAGACAAAAGCCTTCCAAATACATAGTAATACATAAATAACCCAGTCAGTGATAATTAAAATTAAAATTAATGTGTTAATTAGTAGTTGATGCAATGTTAAACCACTTAAACCTGAAATGATTTTTGTAAATCCAGTAGTCAAATGCTGTGTAGCCATCTAACTAGTGACTGGTCTTTGTGTGAATGTACACAAAATGATATGACTGATATGTAATCATGTAATCAATAAAAAGTAGCTGTAGTCTGATTACGAGTATTTTAAAATGTAAATAAATCTAATTACAAGTAATTTTTCGAATTAGATTTTGTAATCCAGATTACATGTAATCAGTTGCAGTTGCATGTAATTAATTTAGTTAAATTATGACACTGCAGAGTGTGGCATGATATTACGAAATTTTGCAGTTTTATACTTATGATTTTTATTAATACAAATAATAATACATGCTTACATTTTGTAGCCCTTTTCTCAGACTTAAATTACTTTACAGAGATTCTTCATCATATAACCTGATTCAAATACACAGAGAAGAGCCGAGAGGGGAAAAGAGGGTTGTTTGTGTTTGCAAGAAAAGAGGAACTATGTCACTAAGAAGTGAACATTATTAGAGCAAACAGATGATGCTCATGCCAAGTTGTGAAAGGAGAGGAGAGCAGGGCCAGGAACACCCCCATCTCTCTTTCCTTGTCTTTCCTTAATCAGTTGCAGTTGCATGTAATTAATGTAGTTAAATTATGACACTGCAGAGTGTGGCATGATATTACGAAATTTTGCAGTTTTATACTTATGATTTTTATTAATACAAATAATAATACATGCTTACATTTTTGTAGCCCTTTTCTCAGACTTAAATTACTTTACAGAGATTCTTCATCATATAACCTGATTCAAATATACAGAGAAGAGCCGAGAGGGGAAAAGAGGGTTGTTTGTGTTTGCAAGAAAAGAGGAACTATGTCACTAAGAAGTGAACATTATTAGAGCAAACAGATGATGCTCATGCCAAGTTGTGAAAGGAGAGGAGAGCAGGGCCAGGAACACCCCCATCTCTCTTTCCTTGTCTTTCCTGCAGTTTTGTCAGACTGCAGTATTATCCCCGACGGGCTTTAAAAAGCACTTTCTGTTCTGCAGAAATGGTAATGATGATTATGATGTTATGATGACTTCAACTCTCTTTGTCTCTCTGTGTCTTTTTTTCCTCTGTCTCTGTCTGTCTGCAGAGGATGAGTTGTAGCTATCTGCTATGTACCATCCTTCTCTTCGTGGCCGTTCTGCTCGCAGTCACAGTGACGGGAACCATTCTTCTTATGAACCACTACCAGGCTCCCCACATGTCGGACGGCCCGCCTCATATTAGCACCAATCAGGACGAAGCCAATGCATTGGTGACAGTAGAGAGGGGTGATGGATCACGCATCAATATCTTCATCGACCCCAACTGCCCTGATTATAACAGTAATTTCCTGCGGCTGGAAGGCGTGCAGACATCTTTGCTGCATTCGCTCACCGACCACGATACGGATCTCAAGTCCGTCAAAGGTCAGGATCGAGCGCTATTGGTCAACTTGGCAGAGGAAGTTGCTAAGCTGTCTGCCCACGCGGGACAGCTGAAGATGGACTATGAGTCTCTCAGAAGAGGACAAAGCAACCTGGGACAGGACCTGAATACACTGCAGACTGAACAGAGCAGACTTATACAGGTAATGGCGTACAGATGCACACATATGCAGAACAGCTGCATCTTCAGAGGTACATACATGTGGGTAGTTGACATAGCATGGCCATATTTCTTTCTTTTTTAAAGGGGTCATATGATGCTGCTAAAAAGAACAGTATTTTGTGTATTTGGTTTAATGAAATGTGTTTATGCGGTTTAAGGTTAAAAAAAAACATTATTTTCCACATACTGTACATTATTGTTTCTCCTCTATGCCCCGCCTTTCTGAAACGCGTAGATTTTTACAAAGCTCATGCACCAAGAGCTTGTAACACTCCAAAGAGAAAGGAAAAATTGAAATCGCATCATATGACCCCTTTAAAATATTTTTGGTTAAAATTTACAACAAAATGTATATATGTTTGGTTCTATCGCAGGAGTTTTTCACCTTTTTAAATCACGCTTTTGTCTTCACTAACTCATTTTTGTCATCATGCAGTGTGATGAATTAACTTTTGAATCGAATCAATTAATATGTGGCCTTAAAAGCTGCATGCATAATAATAATCATAATAATAGCTAAATGCTATTCAGAATACAGTGTTTCCCCTAGGTTTACGTAAAGGTCATTTAATATTACAGTTAAAACATTGAAGAAATATTGAATGCTTATACCTTAAAAATAAGGTTTTAATAATTGTAGTAGTAGTAGCAGCCTCTTACATACATTCTACTCAACAATAGTAATAGTTTTCTGCCAATGCCTTCAAGTTAAACCGAACGTTTATTTTGACGGGTTGCCGTGAATACCATTACATTTCTGTGTGTGTATGATATGATGATAGTTTTACTCAAATGGTTGTGATCTGGCGCTATAGAGAAAATATAATTAAATAAAATTAACCGCGGACCGCCCCCCTAAAATAATGGCAGGGGAAACACTGGAATAGTTTTTGCTGTTGCATAGCATGTCATAACTCTTTACAAAAGTAACTACCCATTTACTTTTGACATATTAATAGTAATAGTTATTTTAAAGTAGTTATTTTTTAACAGTTCTTCTTCTAATTGTGTTATAGGTGCAATAACTTAGATTAATATGTCAACAGTGGTGCACCAAAAAACTAAAATCACTGTTACAATACAGTCTCTACATGAGCAGAACTGAGCAGGTGTGACTTCAGCTCAGCAGTAGCTTTTGTCAAACCATTGAATTTCTGGGAAATGGACAGAATCCATAATAAATGATGTTTCGGGGAGAATAATGCTGCGTTAACACTTGCTATGTTTCCCTGAGTCTGAACCTCAGTTCAATTGCCACCCCGCTGGTCTGTTCTCACAATTTATACTGTCTCAAACCGTGGCTCATTTGCTAAATGCTTTTGTCATCAATGTAGGACCCATTGGAAGCTGTTTATCACCATCTCCAGCCAGTTTGAAATCTGAAAGCTAGTAATGGAGATAAAAGTTCTCTGAAATAGTCCTTATATATCAGAAGCGAAAGTTTCAATCGAAGTTTCAAGGCACAGAAGCTGCATATGAATCACGTATACCACGGAAAGGTTCATTTACATTTAATGCTGTACAGAGGTGACATTATCATCAGAAATTGTGTAATGAAATTAATATTTTAAATTTGAAAGTATTTAAAAGTATGATTTTATTAAATTAGAAATTAAATTAGAGATAATAAAAATTATTTATTTTTGATTATTTTTCTTTATGAATATTTGGTTGGTTGGTTTGTTTATCATTATTGAATTTAACTGTTTATGATATAATATGAACACTACCAATCAAATGTTTGAGGTTGGTAAGTTTTTTTTTCTCTCTCTCTCTCTTATGCTCACCAAGGCTGCATTTATTTGATCAAAAATACAATAAAAAATAAATATTGTGAAATATATTTATAATTTAAAATAACAGTTCTATTTTAATATATGTTAAAATACATTCCAGTGATAGCAAATTATTTATTTTTTTCCATTAAACAAAACATACTGACTCCAAAATTTTTAATGATGGTGTATGTGGAATGAAAATTTCAAAAAAAGTTTACATATGAAATGTTTAAATGTATACTCCATCCTTACAATTCCACTGTTTAAGGCTTTTTACAACCATTTTTACATAGAATTTACTCATAGCAGTTTTTGTATGGCTGTGTAAAACACCTTTATTTGGTTTCAATGTCCACCATGTGTCAAAGTGCAACGGATTTTTTTTATTTGCAATATATTGAAATTTTCCTGCACGATTCTTTATAAGTAGAATTATTTTTGTTGCTCCAGGGCATTTTATGAATGTGTTGGCTTTCACATTGGCATCCTGTAACATATTATACTCAGATGCATTATGCACGGTTCTAGTGTTATAGTCACATACACTGTGTTATTGCCAGCTGAGGATGGAGAAGGCTGATATGAGGACATTGATACACTATATGGCAACTGCTGTACCACTTCTTCCTCTATAGACTACAGTTTCAGGGCTGGGGAACAGCAGATGCCGCCTGTTTTACAGTGTTAAGTGAATTACCACAGAGTTAAAGCCTGACTTTAATCTGAATTACGAAGATTTAAGGTTTAGGATTAACACCATCTCTCCCTAACCACGAGTTACTGACAAGCTCCTACACACCAAATCTGTCAAACAAACACACACACACACACAGACGCACACACACAGCAGGCAGGAGTGAAAGAGAGTTGTTTATCACTACCAAACACCTGTGCAACAGAGAAAAGCGTTAGCGAAATCCCCCCTGAATAGAAAATAATCCTCCGTTTTCTGATAACTTTTAGACAGCAATGGTGACCTGTGTTTGTGTGTGTGTGTGTGTGTAATTGTGAGGGGTATTTCTGTTTCGTACTTTTTTTTGGTTGAGCTTTGATACAGTTTGAATGAATATATGGATTTGTGAAATCTGGAAAGGAGCACAGAAAGCAACACTCAGCACAGGCTTGATCCGCAACTGAAGAGTGAAGAAAAAGAAGCAGAAGAGGGTGTGCATCCCTAAATTTATCAAACCTTATTAATTAAGGGCACTTATACCTGTAATTATCTCCCTTTGCATGAAAAACGAAACACAGACAGTTCCCTTGTCACAGATTAAACCCAGTTTGGTATTAAATTGTAATGCCAGTTTAATTGTTAATTTGTGGGGAAACTAGCTCTGATAGTGCACTGAGGTAAGGTTACAGGTTACACATGATAGCATTTTAGCACATACGCTCCATGAAGCGATATGCACAAGAAGACGGAATGTAACTCCACCTCCCCCTCAGAGAGTAAATGGCATCACCTATAAAAGTGAGAAATATTGGTGAGGAATGAAAGCATTGAGCTCTGTGTGAATCTATTTTAGCTCTAGTGGCATTTTAGCTTCAGCAACTATTCTGTTTACACTCTGCCATTAAAGGAAGTAATTCTGCACTGTCAATCAACTCAGTATTACAACCATCTCACTGATATAACCCTGAAAAAGGCCTTTATCTATAAAGGTTACCTCGTATGGGCTTTACACTGTTAGTGCACTAGCATGTGTGTGTTTGCGTCATGTGCAAGTGTGTATATTTATTATGTATACATAAATACACACACGCATGAACTGTATACACTCTAAAAATACTGGGTTGTTTCAACCCAACTGTGGGTCAAATATGGACTAACCCAACTTTTGGGTTAAAATTTTAATTAAAAAAATTAACCCAATGGTTGGGTTAGTCCATATTTGACCCAAAGTTGGGTTTAAACAACCCAGCATTTTTAAGAGTGTATATTTCAGAAAAAAATTAATTGTTTATATAGTACATATATTTATAATATAAATTATATGAATATAAATATAGACATGTAAATATTTTCAAAATACATATTGTATGTGTGTGTATCTATATATACATAATAAATATACACAGTAAACACACATATATTGTCACACCTACACAAGTCCAAAACACTGACATTACTCCCCCCTCCCGAAAGGCGGGTCCCGCGCCATAACATATCCACCAGGGAGGTACAGGATACCTGTACAGGATGGAGACACGGGAGGCCTCCAGGGCGGATCAGGGAGCTCAGGGGGCCACAGCAGATCAGGCAGACTAGGAAGCCATGGCGGAGCAGGCAGACTAGGAAGCCATGGCAGAGCAGCCAGTTCAGGAGGCCATGGGGGAACAGGGGGCTCGGGGAGCCATGGCGGCGCAGGGAGCTCAGGGGGCCTGGCCACGGCACTCGGCCCGGCCTCCACGGAAGGACCCCTACTACCCCCCACCAAAAAAAAATCCTTGGGGAGAATATCATCTTTAGAGGCCCTGCGTATGCCTAACTGGGGAACTGTGGACCTCCCTGGGCTTGACTTGGGGACTAGAGCCCTCCTTGGGCTGGACGTGGGAACTGGAGCCCTCCTTGGGCTGGACATGGGAACAGTAGCCCTTTCTTTGCTAGACTCGGGGATAGGAATC
>NW_015635542.1:80432-80778 GCF_001515625.1 Sinocyclocheilus rhinocerous | reverse complement strand
GGCTGGCGGGCTGGAGAGAGCCGCGGCCCGATCTCTTGACTGAGGAACGGTCGGCGGGCTTGACTGAGGAACTCCGCAGGAGTACAATCAACAGTCTTTTAATTCTCAAAACACAAGGGTAATCCAAACACAGGAGCGAGGAATGACACATGTACGGACGAAGTAATGGAGAGAAATGCACAGCCAGGAGCTAAAATACATGGGATAATTGGGGAAACACAGGTGCATAGGATAAGGCAATCAAACTAAACAAGAACAGGAAAATGACCATATAAGGAAAACCAGTAACTACGACAGGGGTGAAACAAGGAAAAACAAGTCCAAAACACTGACATATATTATGTAC
>NW_015635542.1:71958-78642 GCF_001515625.1 Sinocyclocheilus rhinocerous | reverse complement strand
GGAATAAACACGTTGAAAATAATACACAATAAACATGTCTGTCAAAATGATCTTAAAGGAGGCTTTTATTAAGCAAATCAAGGAGTGAATTACTCATCAACTGTTTAAAAAAAAAAAAAAAACTTTATTATTTTAGGATTTTTTTTGTTTGCCCCAGTGAAGCATTTCTGTTAATATAACTGATTAAGTAGTCAAACTCATTCCTTATCAGCAGAATAGTGTGGTACAGAATTCTTATCCTGTTGATTTCTTATCCTGTTGCGCCCTTTATAGGACCAGCGACTAGTCGACTTCAAGCTTAAAGCATCATGGCAGAGCATTGAAGTCCATTAATCGGTGCAACCCCTAATATATATATATACATTAATAGAAAACATATATTTTAAATTTTAATAAAAAATATTTTTGATCATATAAATACAGCCTTGGTAAGCATAAGGGACTTTCAAAAAAATTAGAAAGCATTTTATCGACCCCAAACTCAGTAACAATATTTATTTACATGCCATGAATTACTCAAAATTGTGTTTAGTTTGTGATTATACTAATTTCATATTTTGTTTTGGAAAAAAATTCTGCAGGATTACTTCCACAACTCCAACCCCCAGGAACAGAAAATTCGAAGAACAGCATTATTTGAATTAATCAGGTCAATTTTACCTAATTTCTTCAAAAAACTGCCTAAAATCTATGGACAAGGAAGGGAAAACTTTGTGATAGTATAGTTTATGTTCATAGCTCATCAGTTACAGCATGCATAGACAGTGTGTCCTGTTCAAATGTGTACTTGTCCTTTAAAGATCACTGTACAGGACACATTGTTGAGCTGCAGGTGAGGACGGGACACTCATTAGAATGGGATTAAATGCATAAAGGATATTTGTGTTTTTTAACATTTAATTATTGCAGGTTTGCGTCATATTCTGAGTTGCATTATTTTTATTCATTTTGAGGAATACTGAATCTGTGTTTTTTTTTTATTTTTTATTAATGCATATTCATATTTATTTTAGAACTACAGTAACATCTTCTGATTTCTCTCAACATGGGGACAGGAGAGCTGTCAATCAATAAATTGGAAAAAAAAAGTAACTTTTTACTTTTTACTTATTACTTATTTACTTAATTACTCACTTATTACTTATTTGAAAAAGTAACTCAGATATTCTCTTGTAAATTAAAAAAAGTAATGCGTTACTTTGCTAGTTACTTGAAAAAAGTTATCTGATTACGTAACTCGCGTTACTTGTAATGCGTTACAACACTGGTGATGACAAAGCTGAATTTTCAGCAGCCATTACTCCAGTCTTTAGTGTCACATGATCCTTCAGAAATCATTCAAATGTGCTGATTTGGTGCTCAAGAAACATCTCTTAATATTATAAATTTTGAAAACAGTTGTACTGCTTAATATTTTTGTGAAAACCATGATATTAATCAAATAATAAGAACAGCATTTATTTGAAATATAATTGTTTGGAACAATGTAAACATATTTGCTGTCACTTTTAAAGAGGTCATCGGATGCAAAATTCACATTTACCTTTTGTTTGAACATAAACAGTCCGCGATTGTTTGGACGCGGAGCAGGGGTAGACAAGAATGGCTCCTAAGCTATTGAGGTGTTCTGTTGTTGGATGTAATAATGAACATAGCAGTCGTCATTTACTCCCGACATCTGAGCCGCTGAATACGCAGTGGATTACTTTTGTTTTTGAAGGGAATGCGCCCCCCGATCTACCTAAATGTAGTGATGGGACGATTGATACCGAGGCTCCGATGCTCCGACGCAGTTTTCAAAGCACGATTGTATCACACACTGAGCCGATGCATGTATCAAAATGACAATACCACGTGGTTGATGACGTTTGAAGCTTCGAATGTCATGCAGTATCGGAACCATCAAACAGCTGGTTTGAAAAAAATTGGCGCTTCGCATGACTCTTGTGTTTGACTTTACATTGACTTGGTTGTGTGTGTGTGTGTGTGTGTGTGTACACTTATTTGGGATTCAGTAGAATAGTTTAGAATAACCTCAACACCAGACAGAAACTGAATGCACGTCACACCTCTATTGCATTTTATCATGTTCTAGCTGGGGTCTCAGAGACCCCGAACAGCCAAAATGTTTTTGCTACTACTCACGTCAATTATTAATTATAATCACACACTTGTATATTTTATACTATTGATCAATATGTGAATCCATTGACCGGACTACGCATGACACGAGTTGGCACCGGTTGGCACAGACTAAAAACTTTTTCAAACCATCCTCTGCTCTGCGATGTTTCGTTAGATAGACTGGAGAAACTGAGTCTGACCACCAGATGTCGCTAATGCGCACTGTGTTAAAAAGCTACAGCACAATTTGATGAAAGCCTCGGTTTCCCATCACTACCTAAATGTGTTTATGTTCACGCGAATCATTTGTGATCCAGCTTCACCTACAGAAGAAGTGAGTATAAAGGTTTTTTTATGAATGAACCTGCTAGTTAGCAAGTTTCGTGGCTAAATGCGGGTAAAGTAAAAAGTACGGCTCGTCACCCCAAGGAAGAGAGTGGCGGAGTGAGCAGAGCTCATTAGCATTTAAAGGAACATGTAACAAAACGGGTTGCTGTTTGCAGAGCTGTTTTTGACAAGGTAAAAAGGGTGATGTTTTACACTACCATAGAGAAATTTTAACCAAAGCATGTTATAGACTTTTCATTAACCCTTTGACGCGTACGATCACACCGGTGTGATCAGACTTGGCTGGTCCCTGAAGCGTACGATCACACCGGTGTGATTAGAACTTTCAGTGCGTCACGTCATCAACTGCTGAATTTAAATACGCTTTCGCGCTTTGCCTGGCGCAGAGGCAGATCGGACGCGCTAAGAGCTTGTCATATTATCACAAATATTAATTGTTTTCAACCATATAATACTTATTTTAGGTTTCAGACATTTAAATACACATAAGTACTAGCAAAACCATACATTTACAGTTTGTAAAATGCACGCTGATGTCTATGGAAACGGCAATAATGATCCTTACAAATATAATCTGACGAGATAGACTTTAATACTTATATTTAGCAAGGACACATTAAATTGATCAAAAGCAACAGTAAAGACATTTATAATATTACAAAAGATTTCTATCTAAAAATGCTTTCTTTTTTAACTTTCGATCACCAAAGAATCCTGATTCTGACCAAAGAACCCCCCCCAACAAATTTTAAGCATGTTACATTGTTTTTAACTTTGATAATACTATGAAATATTTCACCACCAGATCAGCATTAGAATGATTTCAGAAGGATCATGTGACACTGAATACTTCAGTAATTGACCAATGAAAATTCAGCTTTGAAATCACAGGAATAAATTACTTAAATATTAAAATATATTCAAATATAAAACAGTTATTTTAAATTCTAATAATATTTCACAATATTGTTGTTTTTAATCAAATATTGTTGTTTTTAATCAAATAAATTCAGCCTTAATCTTTCAACGGTATTGTTAATGCAGAATAGGAGTAATTTCACTCCAGCTATCAAACGTTTGGAGATCAATTTTGAAAGCCAATTTATAAAAAAAAAAAAAAATGCTTAAGAGACAGCAAGGCATTAGTTTTGATATTGAAGATGGCTTTAAAATAATGGTCCAACCCAAATTAATTAATTTCTTTAAATTGTCAACAACAGAAAAATATGTATGCAATAATGTGACATTTGAAAAAAAAATCTTAATGTGCTCTCACAAAAAACCTAGAAACTGAAATTAAATTAATTTATGTATGAACTAAGATTGTGTTCCTCTAGTATAAAAAAATACTATGGCACAATTTATTTAAAATACATTTATTTCATACTAAGTATACTTCAAATCTATTGACATATTTATTGACATATCACTTAATTAAATAATAATTAAACTTTATTTGGAGTAGGCCTATTTCTTTATTGCACAATGCACATTTCTTAATACTATGCCTAAAATGAGTTTTAATTTCACTATTAATAAGGATTGCATGGTGTCATTAAATGCAAGATATTTAAAGTGTACCTGAAGTACTCTACTTCCTCAGCACTACTTACACACAATTAAAGTGCATTAAGCATAAAATTATTTATTTAGATTTAGACTTTAAGTTTACCAGTTTAATTTACCAAAAGTGCAATTGCAGGGTATTTTTTATTTTTTAAACACATAAATATGTCAAATGTATTTGCAGTATACTTAGCACAAAATAAATGTATTTCAAATATATTTAAGTAGCCTATATTTTTTTTCACTTGGGTCACTCAACTCATAATGACCTTTATTTCCATTCCCGGCTTTCGTTTACAGTAACTCTGAATATATCTTTTGTCTAGTTAACTGCGTGTGTATGCGGATATGAGCCATAATTGTGGGCTTGATCTGCCGCTGTTGTTCCAGTACTATCATTTGTGATGTTCAGTACAAAAATGGGTCATCCTTTTTCACCGCTTTAAACTTAAACAGCCCTCCAAAACACACACTGCCTTCCTATTACAGACTGCACATTCACACTACACAGGGAGTTTAGGATGAATTCCACCCACTCAGATCCATTTTTTTTACATCTAGTAATTGATTGCATCTGTTCGCAAAGTCATGCACTGTCCAGATGACGTAGCTTACAGTGAAGCGTACCACCGCTACAACAAATTGAAATTGAAATGGAAGAATTTATAGACTGAGCCACTTTGAGCCTGTGCAGTGACCTACAGCTTTGCTTTAATATCAAAATGAGACCTCTCAATCCTCTCGTTCTTTACTATGCATTTCCTGCCCTCGTCCTATTGTTGCCTTTTGTTTTCATTTCGGCAGGGAGCATGACAGAAAAGAGAGAACAGTTCTTTCTGCCAGACACCGTGAGCTCCTATAAATAGGAATGACACTTTTTTCCTCAGCATTAATGCTAAACAGAGAGAGAGAAAAGGAGGAGAGATGCAGGTAAAAAATGTACCCATTTCTTTGGGTAAAACCAAGCAGAGTTGTTTTTTTAATTGGTAAGGCCAATTACATGGCCATACACACACACACACACCTAAAGGCCTTTCCACACTGAGCTCTAAAAAGCTAAACAAATATCGGACGTGATGACGCGCTGGAATAAAACAACAGATTCCTATGGATGCTTCCACACAGACTGCGCACATTCGCACACCGAAAATGCGAATGTTTTTTTTTCGAACCAGTCCAACGAATCTTTTCAGTTTCGCAAAGCGAAAACACGGGCCGTCCAATAAGATTTGAGCATTACATCACGTGCCCGGAGCAGCTGCTGTTGCACAAAAAGGCAAGAGTGGTGGCGCTGTTTTGAAAACCAGTTTAAACTACTGTAACACAGAAGAAGAGTATCCCGAGAGAGAAGAGAGTGGATGACGAGTTTTTGTTATCTTTGGTATCTGAGAACAGATTTATTCTCACATTCTTAATATAATTTATATTAATTATCCACTGAATTATGTGATCTGGAGTGTCCGTTTTCTTCCACGTGCGCGAGTGTTATGAGTCAGAGCATGTTCACTCTAGATCATCCACATTAATAAAATCGAGGGAAACATTTTTCTACACATGAAATATGAAAGCAAGTAGACATATGATTATGACGATATATTTTCTGTATGTTTTGTATACAGCTCATGGTATTGGATGTGGGAACTGTAGCCCTTTCTGTGCTAAACTCGGGGACTGGAGCCCTCTCTGGGCTAAACTCAGGGACTGGAGCCCTCTCTGGGCTAAACTCGGGGGCAGGAGCCCTCACTGGGCTAAACTCGGGGACAGGAGCCCTCACTGGGCTAAACTCGGGGCCTGGAACCCTCACTGGGCTAAACTCGAGGACAGGAGCCCTCACTGGGCTAACCTCGGGACAGGAGCCAGGGGCTGGAGCCGACACTGTAGCGAGCTCTGGGGCTGGAGCCGACACTGGAGCGAGCTCTGGGGCTTGAGCCGACACTGGAGCGAGCTCTGGGGCTGAAGCCGACACTGGAGCGAGCTCTGGGGCTGGAGCCGACACTGGAGCGAGCTCTGGGGCTCGAGTCGACACTGGAGCAAGTACTGGGGGGCTCACTCGGGTGAGGAGGAGGGCCCTGAGCCGTCCATTTCTCCTATTCCTCCTCTTCTGATTACAGGTGAATAGTGCGGCTGGCGGGCTTGGGTCAGCGGCGGCCGGCGGGCTTGACTGAGGAACAGCCGGCGGGCTGGAGCGAGCTACGGCCGGCAGGCTGGAGAGTGCCGCAGCCGGCTGACTTGACTCGGGAACGGCTTGCGGGCTTGACTCGGGAATGGCCGGCGGACTTGAGAATACCGCGGCCGGCGGGCTTGACGGTGGGCTGGTTCTGGATCGGGGCCGGACGCTCTCCAGACACCGGAGGATCCCTTTCCTCCAGCTTAGTCCTGTGGTGTCTGGAAGGTCCACGGGGCGATGGTAATTAGCCCCGAGCCAGAACAACGAGTTGATGGTAGCGTCATCCAACGCTGTCGCCGCGGCGAGCCCGCAGAATTCCCAAGTGTACTCCACGACGAGAAGATCTCTGCGGTCTAAGGCGGAGTAACGAGCGGCAATTTCCATGATCGCGGGGGAGAAAAACAAGAAAATAAAAAACTTTCAAAAACCAGAAACAAAACGGGGAGAAGGGGCGCCGCTTACTTTTTGTTTGCGGTTGG
>NW_015635542.1:52188-69689 GCF_001515625.1 Sinocyclocheilus rhinocerous | reverse complement strand
GGCGGGCTGGTTCTGGCTCGGGCCCGGACACTCCCCAGACACCGGTAGATCCCTTCCTTCCAGCATAGTCCCTTGGTGTCTGGGAGGTCAGTGGGGCGATGGTAGTTGGCCCCGAGCCAGAACAGAGAATTGATGGTGGTGTCATCCAATGCCGTCGGCGAGCCCGCAAAATTGCCAGGCGTACTCGAAGAAGGGGAGATCTCTGCGGCCTAAGGCGGAGAAACAAGCGGTGATTTCCATGATCGTGGGGGGGAAAAAACAAGAAAACAAAAGATTTCAAAAACCAGAAACAAAACGGGGAGAAGGGGCGCCGCTTACTTTCTGTTTGCGGTTGGGTCTTCTGTCACGGTTGCCTACAGGAGGAGCGAGGAATGAGGAGACATGGAGTACATTAACAAGGAGATTTTAATGAACTTCTTAATGATTTTAGTGAAGGGGAGACACAGGGCAGGCAGGAACACAACATGTAGCACAACATCGACGTTTAAGACCCGACCGAGACAGACTGAACAGACTAGAACTTAAGCACACAGGGGAACGAGGATAATTAACTAAACACAGCTGGGAACAAAACACACAAAACACGGAACAGGGTCTGACACAGAGTGAGTTTTTTTTAAGGCGACCGTTATTTTAGAACGTTTCCCCTTACTGTTTCCATGGCGTCACTTGTCATGCTTGTCAAGTGACACACCGCTTGTCAAGTGACACACCGCGGCCACAATAACACTGTATGACAGATGGATCGCTTTTATTTCGTTTTTCCTTTTTTATTCAAAATATTCACAAACTTGCTTACCATGTCATGAACAATCTGATATTCCGATTCACAAATATGTGTAAATGAGTGTGTTTTGTCTTTTAAAAACCTTTCTAAATTATCTTGATCGTGATCTATACCGTGAGATGGGCACCGCCATGTTTGTTCGCGCTGCAGTTCAGAGAGTCCTGTCAGTCAGATTTACTGCACTTAAATTCATCAATTTCTCCCTGAATACATGCAAGTAAGTGGCTGGTAAACTGGGAGAAGAATAGAGTGAACTTTATAGTTACTTACATTATGTGTATCTGATAAGAATAAAACACATCGGCAAATTAAATTTGAATGGATTGTTATTGCTGCTTCCATAGACATCTGTGTGTATTTTACAAACTCTAAATGTGTTGTTTTACTAGTACTTATGTGTATTTAAATGTCTGAAATTATGTGGTTAAAAACACTTAGTTGTTATTATATGACAAGTGCAGAGCGAGTTTGTCTCTGGCTCAACGCCAGCCAACGCAGGAAAACACAGTTTGAATTTGGCAGTTATGTGATACCACCGAACGTTCTAAATCCCATATGTGGGACCGTACTCCCAGGGGCACGGAAATAAGAATCCCATATTTGGGACCGTACCGCTCAAAAGGTTAAGGCTTTGACAGATGAAAGAATAGAAGTGTCATTCAAGAAAGATGTTTCACATCTTCTCTTTTGACTTGATCATGCATTACAGGCTCATTCTGTGTGGCTGTTTCGTTCTCCCTCTGTTACCCTTTCTCTCATACACACGTGCGAGCACACATCTATGCATTCATGCATGCACAAAAACCACACAAGCTCACGCACATTATCACCTGTGGTGGCGATATTCTGTATTCCGTTCCTGACCCGCACTCTGCCCTGAGATAATGTATTCCACTATTATTATTTTGTCTGCTCAAAGGAGTGGACTAAAAATGAGCACTCTATAAATCATTTATGGGAGCAGATCTATTAGAGTGCTACGTGATCCGGCATTATCAAATGGTGCTTTTATCAAAAGTACCCACAACTCCTCTCTGAAATATTAAAAAAGCACTAAGACCTGAAATGTAAAAGTTTTAGATTGAAACTCAATATGTGGACTCACTGGGTGGGGAGGGGGCAACTTGTTCTTCTTCTCTTTCTGGAAAAAAATGGTTTCCAATGTCTGACTGTTTCTTATTGCTCATTCATGTTTCATAGCTTGGTTGTACATTTCCAAATGTGTGTTTTTCTTTGCAGGGTGAGGCTGTGCCACAGGTTTGTAGCTGTGATTGGATAAAGTAAGCCTCTATTTTGGTAACATGCTATGCGGTGTAGGATTTATGTTATGCAATTAGGTTTTGAGATGAAATTATGGGTTAGAATTCTAGACACAGAGAAATTGAGACATATGGACATAGAAAAGAAAGCATAGCAGGAGAGAATTGTCAGACCATTGATTTATTGTATTCTTTTTAACTGAAAAAGATTGTGCAGACTTGACCTTTTGGAAATGACCATCTTTAATGGTAGATACGTGTACTGTATATGTGTGGTGTAAGCTGTTAAATGAAACATTTTGTCCTGTTTGGGAGTACACACATAAAAACACCTCTCCAAGAAATGGAATCAAGCATAACATTTTACAATAATAATACAATATGTAAATATTAGGGAATGTATTAAGCACCATGAACAAACAATGAACAGTGGTGTTTTTACTTTTTTACTTTTTTTAATGTACAGCAAGTTTAAATGTTGTTAAATTTTTAAATATGTGTCCCTGGACCACAAAACCAGTCTTAAGTCGCTGGGGTATATTTGTAGCAATAGCCAACAATACATTGTATGGGTCAAAATTATCGAGATTTCTTTTATGCCAAAAATCATTAGGATATTAAGTAAAGATCATGTTCCATGAAGATATTTTGTAAATTACCTACCGTAAATATATCAAAACTTAATTTTTGATTAGTATTATGCATTGCTAAGAACTTCATTTGGACAGCTTTAAAGGCGATTTTCTCAATATTTAGATTTTTTTTTTGCACCCTCAGATTCCAGATTTTCAAATAGTTGTATCTCAGCCAAATATTTTCCTATCCTTACAAATTAAACCTTATGAATAGTTTTGTGGTCCAGGGTCACATATAGCCTACCTTTTTATTTTTAATTATGAACTGTTTATGTTAACTATTATTATTGTTGTTATTATTAATTATTATTAATTTACAGCATTTATTAATTTTAGTATATGTAGAAATTAACATTGGGATTAATTAATAATGTAAACGATGTTTCATGTTAACTATAAAACAGTTAACTCTAATTTATAAATATAGCCTACTATTTTTCAATCATAGTCTAGTTAGTTCATAATGCATAATTTAAGGTTAACTACTACAATTTTTACTGTTAAAATATACAAATGTATTTGTATATGTAGAAATGACCTTTAATCAAGGTCACTTTAATTATTGCATTAACTAATGTTAATGTATACAACCTTATGGTAAAGTGTTACTGAATCAGGCTCTGGTACACTACCTCTCTCACACACACACGTTCTCTGTTTTGCTGTGAAATATCCGTGGTAATGATGGCCAATGACAGTCTCTAAATCTTCAGATTAAACATCAAACATGATTCTGTCTCTCCCAATTGATCACTCCATACTAATCCAGTAATCCCCCTGTCCAGAGCAGGAAAAGAAAGATGGTTAAGGAGAACAGAGGGAGAGAGATAAACGTAAGAATTGACAACAGAGGAGAATGGTAACAAGGAAAAAGGAGTAAGCAGGCTGAGAACAAAAGAGTGGCTTTAAAGACCCAGCTTCATAAGTGTGCTGAAACAGCATATGTTCCCATCCCTGCTGGCTGCGTTCTCACACCTCCCTGTGAATGTGATCGTGTTAGAGAAACATTAAACTGTATCTCTACAGCCATCATTTTCTTGCCGCATTCATTTATTCTCCTTTTGTATCCGTCTGAATCTATCTCTCTCATGCCATGATAGCATGAGTCGTTAGTGGCGATGACTGCTGCCATCCTGATTAAAACCAGACATCTGTTTTGAGTGTCTTGTAGGCACGTGATCTTGCCCTCGTGATGCAGTCAGCCTCACTGCCAAGCAGTTAACACTGATCATGGCATAGTGTGGAAAACCGGAAAGCTGGTTTAAGCTTATCCGCTCATGTTTTGGTGTGTTGAGGTCTCCACACACTTATAGTGATGTAGGGGATAATGTACAGTCAGGTGTGATCATCTGGAAATAAGCCCCGGCAGGGGGATCAGGGGGATTATTTCGTAATAATGGTCATCTAATTACAAGCCAGGGGCATCATGCACTTTTGTTTTTAGTCCTGGCTCACTCGGTGGCATTTTTAAACCTATTTGTCTTTTCATTTTAATTCTTCCTCTTCACATTCAAATTTAAATTGTAATTTTGCATTATCTATGCTGCCTCAGTTCAAATGTAAGTCAAATTCAGGAACTGAATTAAAAGGCATACTTATTTCACAACCCTGTTAGCCACATTAAGCGATTGATTGATTGATTGATTGACTACGAAGCCCTGCACTTGACATGCGTAGGGGAAAAATAGACAATGTGGCTACAATTTTAAAAAATGAGCACCCATGACTTAACTATTTCTCTCTTTTTAGGTTAATAATGGCCATGTTGTACTAATTTGTGGAGTTGTATATGATTTGACATCATTATAATAGGACGAGGGAATTAATTAATACAACATAGCTACAGTTTGAAAAAATGAGGGAACAAATTGTGGCCTCAAATTAATACATTGTGGGAAGAAATTCTTAATTTGTGGCCATGATATCTATTTTATTACTTGTGTTTTTTGTTTTACATGGCTTGTTTCTTGTTCTCATTTCATGTGTGGTGCTTTGAACTTGACAGATCACTGTGCATTTTAAATTTTGATGGGCATGACACTACAAGCATACATTTTAAAAGTATTTTCTGGTTGTCAATATTTTTAGCATCCTTTTTTCCCCCAAATGCCACTTGGAGTGATATTTCTTTCTAATGCAATAAAATAAGTGTAGCATAAGTGTCCAAATGCTTTTTGGGGCCAATGTAGGTCAATTTCATGGCTGCTTCTGTTGTAGTCAGTGTAGGATTTAACCAGTCAAACGCAGTGGGAGCTTAAGCAGATGTCTGTTAAGTTCCTTCAGCTGACACTATCCTGGCAGTTAAATGCACACATAGCTGTGTTTGGAGACACATGCATTGACTGTCTCATTGACAGATTGACAGACACATTGATCTCTTAATGACCACTAGCCGTCCAAGACCTGAGAGAGGAACAAAGCCTACACTATTACACCTCCGCCATGTGCATGCATCTTGCTCATTGTGCAAGTGAACGGCAACAGAGATGTCTTGTGTTTCTCTGCTGTCACCCAAGGGTTCTTTGTCACTTGTTTAAGTACTCTGCAGTGAAGCTTTGTATGGCTCCAGTTCCTAGGGAGAGAAGCAGCAGTGCTGAATATGTTTTATTTGTAATCTTGCTGGCGGTAGGCTGATGAAGGCCAAAGTCTGTAGAAATCAGTTTGTAATCCAGTTTTAGAGACATCGATAAATCAAAATGTCTTGTGCTGTCTTTTGACTAGCCATTTGCTCTTGAACTTGAGGTAAAATCTACACACACATTTTCAGGAGGGCATTATGATAAGATTCACTAAACTTTAAAATGAATACATTTTTCCAAAAACAAGAAAAAGAAATGTATCTTAGAGTGGCCCAAAAATACTGAAAGTCTGAATGTCACATTAAATATGAAATCAAGTGGCATTTGCTAAACAAATTATGTCAGAATAATGTTTTTCTGAGCCATTTTTTAAATGATTTGTAACCTACTAATCTCAAGCTGATTTTTTAAATTCACACAGGTCTTCTAGAAGAGTAGAGATAGGTAACCTATTCATCACATTGAGAATGATTTATTTACATTTGGGGATCAGAAAGTGCCCATATATATTTTGTATTAAATTTGAACAATGTATCTACAGGTTTAACCTAACAGACAAGTCTTAGTTATAAATAATATGTTTTTTATTGATTTTGTTATTTTGTTTTGAAATCATGTTGTTTTAGGAATACAAAGGATTTACAAGTGAATGCAATATGTAAGCTGGATTCTCACAATTCAAGTGAGACTGGTTACTGGTCTACAATAACTGTGAAGATAAGTAACATTGACAGATGGAAGTGTGAGGAATTCAAGATGAACGAATAGTTCAAACTGATAAAAAGTGACTTCATTTTCCTCCCTCTTACTGACAGCCCAGTAAGAACAGAGCCCATATTTCAGTTATTTTTATTAAAGACGAGTGAATCTCTAGGCTAAATGTAAGACCAGGAAAATTATCTAAAGTTCAGTTTTATTGGACACAGCTATTAATGAAAACTAAATAATAATTCACCTTTTATAATCACACAAATTATAATTTTAACCGTGAATTCATGACTTGGGTCTTCTGGATATTTAATGAATGGAATAAACTCAAAACTTTAATAATGCAGGCTTAATTTTTCATTTTTATTCTCTGAGGAATGTAAAAGCCATAACCCAAGTGACACATCAAATGTCAAGTAGCACTTCAGGAACTGACTTGCTATAAGCAAACACAACAGAGCCCTTCTTGAGCGAGGACCAATCATTTTCGCTTTTTTATCATGTGCAAGAAAATTATATTGATTTCAGAAAGGCTCTGTACTGAAGAACCACACAGAGCAGACACCACCACAGCAATGCCCTCAGCAGCTATAATCCTTCGGTGGGGACTTTAATTAAAAGAGAATTTTTAATTAGTCTGGTCGGCAGCGACTGACATTTTGGGTGCAGTTTGTCGTTTGCGTTGAAATGGCACAGTCATGACACAAAGACCACAGGGCAAGATTCACAGATCACTGCACTGTAAGGGTTTCGGATCAATTACTGTAAACACCAGGGTGTCAAGAGGCTAATATTATATGAGGTGACGTCAAGTCTTTTAATTGTGTGAATGACATGAAACAGCTCATTGAGCCATCCTGTGACTTTTTTTCCCACCTTAATAATAGATAGAGACTACAAACTAACATTTTCCTCATATGTGTAGAGTGAATTATTATTAATAGCTGTGTGTGAAATTACATTCATATTTATGGTCCTACTCTCCTGATTGAATTAGTCTTTAATCACTCCTCTGAGTAGATGACGACAAGACTGGCAGGAAGTCGACCCAGAATATTGGAGTCATGTGCTGGGGTGATTAGCAAACCTCATGATGGCTGATAGGGGCATATCAGTGTCCGTTCATGTACTAGAAATCCCTACAATTTACAGGATCCACTCATCTCTAATAACATAATTTTAAATAATTTTGTGCATATTACTGTTAATACAAATATTTCAAGCTCCAAAAAGGATCAAATGTAATTCATATGACCCAACTGGTGCATTCTTCATGAAGAACAGAATGAAATTTACATTGACTACATCAAATATGGCAACACAAACCTCAAAGTAATGGCAAACATCTTTTCTCACTTCACATGATTAAGCATGGTGACATTTGAGGTTTATGTAGCCATATTTTACAAAGTTTATGTATCTGTGCATTGGTCATTGTTTAATTTGAAATTGAGAGTGAATTACATTTTGACTGTTCATATTCAAAGTGATTGTGTCACTGTAGAAGATTTTATACCAATATACCACTCAAGCCTTTTGGAATTAATTTTAAATGTATATCTTTTTTTTAGGAGCTTGAAAGTTTTGATTTCTTTTGATTTTTCAGCATAGACAAAAACAACTGAAACATTTTTTTTTATTTTTAGTTCCACAGTGTTTTTTTTTATCTATCCCTTTAAAAATAAGGGAAACTAACCACAAACATTTTAAGTAAAGGTTTAACATTACGAATAAAAGCCGTTGTTTTTTTACCTGCATTTGTTGGAGAGATATTGCTTCATTCCTGAAAGCTGTTAGGTGACAGGGACAGTGAGAAAGGGGTCGACCGATTCTGATTTCACCTTTAATACTCCCTCTCTCGCTCTGTCTGATTCTCTGCCTCTGCTGACACTGTTGTTAGACAGTGATGGTCGATGCCCCTTTGACCTTCACTACTTGCCTGCCTTAAATATGTGGAAAAAAAGCAAGATAATACCCAGGCATGATTGTATGTGTGTGTGGATGCATGTGTAATTTCAACCTTGACAGTGGTGTCTGCCTCAGTTCTGTGCAGGCAGGGTTGATCTCCCAGGAGCCTCTAGGGCAGCTACAGGGTGGGAGTGATACGGGAGAGAGCAAAACCTTTAAGATAACTGACAGCTGTCATCCTGTACTGGATTGACCCCTTTCCCTCCCCGTCTCACTTCTCTTCTGAATTTCAACAGAAAACAAAGTCCACCTGCTTATGAATTCAACTGATCATGCATTTTACTATGATAGGAGAAATGTAATGCGTTAGACGCAATGTGTTTTCCATAAACAGACATTCAGTGATGTGGTTGCCATTTGCATCCATATTTGGTAATCCCGGAGAGATTACAGATAACGCAGAAGAACAAACACAGACCCCTGAGTGTTGTTTCTGATTACCATATTGCACTGAATGCCCTTCTGTGCCATAAAAAAAAAACACATAAAATCTCACACAGCCACAACCAAAGCCAGTGTCAGCGATTTTGACAGACTCATTATGGGTTGGCACATTTTGAACATTTTATTCTGTGCACATCCACTATTGCGCTTTATTAAGACGCATCGTCTTTAATGTCCTTCTTGCTTAAAGTTGAACTCTAATTCAACTGTCCTCCTTCTTTGCTTGTTGTATACTGGCAAAATGAACTTCACTGTAAACATGTTTTTATCCTTCAACAACCTGGATTGCTTTGTTCCAATATAAGATGTCGATCCGACATTTTAAGTTGCTGTTTTTAGTTTACTTCATGATTTTTACACAAATGTGTGAGTTCATGCAGTTCAAGTGCTCCTGTCATTTAAGGCAAAAGGGAGACAGGCCAGTTACTGAGTCATTCTGACATTCCTGTTCTTTTTTTAAATTAACTTTTTATTCAAAGTGACACAAACTGGTTATATAGATAAAAAAATAAAAAAAAGCTAAATAGAAGTGAACTCAAATTTTTGTATGGCTCTGTACAGTATATGACTGTGTCTATACGCAAATAGATTACGAGCTCTGTAAGTTCTACTCTTTTGTGTCAGTCTTGACTAGCTCAAGATATCATACTTCAAGAAATCATACTCCATTAAATGATATTATCCTTCAGATCACAATGTTGAGCTCTTCCATCATTATGTTTGTTCAGGTCTCATATCAGTCTCTGCTGAGAGAGTTTAGTCATTCACACTTATCATGGAGTTACTCTGAGCAAGAGCCCTGAAATCATACAGTAGGCCTACTTCATTCAAAAGCACATGAACTCACACACATACATCACAAGCCCTATTCGGACGGTAATTGTTTCTCATGTGGACATATGTAAAAATAAATTGCATGGCACCTCAGTGATAAAACTCATGGATTCGAATGGTGATTTATTCACAGTGGAGAAGCAAGTTCTGTGATCCTTTGAACCCGAGAATGCACTGCTCATGTTTGCCAGTCGCATGATTGTCTGCTGTTAATAAATATCATATGCTTGGAATAATAAGAATAGATTCATATTTAATAATATCAGATTTATTATTTGATTATTTAAATCTCCTGTTTAAAAATAGGAAAATAGATGCACTATAGTTGAAATGGTTTTCTGTCTTGCATTTTAACTCTCAAAATTATGAATGTCATAAAAAATGTGGAGAATAGCAGAAATAAGTTAATGCAACTTCTTATTTACATAAGGCAAACATAAAGCTGCTTGGTTTATATTTTTTGTGTATGTAATTGTAGGCCTATATAATACATATTTTAAAATTGTATTGCATACCTGTAGCTGCCATAATAATTACTCATTTCAAATGTTTGTGCTTTTCTTCTCATTCTTTTTTGTTCTTAACAGCTCCCACTCGCTGTGGGAGAGCAGTTCTGAAATATTGTTCTTGTAAATACTTTCCAGCATTTCAGTTTTTTTTTTATAAATATGCATTCAAATTACAGTGAAGTGCAACAGTTACCCTACCATGTTCATCAGTGGTCAAAAAGCATTTAAACACTGAATTTTGAATTGATGTCTTCTTGTAAACTCAGAGATGTGGATTCAGACGTCAATTAAATTACCACATGACCTTGGTGTTTGTCAAAAAAACAGACATTCTGAATTCAGATGGCAATAAAATCATAGACTAACCCCTGCAAATGCTGAAAATCTCTTACGTCCCCATGAGAAACAATTACTGTGTGAATCAAGCTATACAGGAGAACACAACAGAACATTGTCCTGTTTTCAGACGTTAATTTGTTTAACAAAAAAAAAGAAAAAACTTAACATCTACTATCATGCAACCCACTAACAAGGTTTTGACACAAATTTGTGGTTAATTGATATTCTGTTTCTGCTTTTTGTCAGGTAATCCAGCGGAGGGAGGATGGGTCTGTGAACTTCTTCAGGGAGTGGGACTCCTACAGGGAAGGATTTGGCAAAATCACCGGAGAGTACTGGCTTGGTAAGTTGTGTGTTTATGTTTGTGACAGAGAGGAAGACTGTGAGCATAATGATTTTTAATTAAAATTATCAGTGTAAAAAGCTGCCAACACCTGCGCACCCTCTCAACCACAGACAGCCAGACAATTAGATCCATTCCTAGGTGTTTCTACACATCTGCCTACATTCTTGTCTTGACAGACTTTGATTTTATATTTTTTAAAAATCCAGTTACAGGAATTTCTTTGAATTTTTAATTCATTTATTTTTACTTTTTTGCATATTGCAATAATTTATTTTGTTTACTAACTCATTTCAAATTCAGGAAGTGATTTCCGAATGGTGCATCCTACAGACCTTTTAGACCTGCAGAGAGTCATACAGTCAACAGTACACATCTGTCAGGGTTCATTTTGCTAAAACGGCTGACTGTGCATCATCCCTTAAATGCATTTATTTGCTGGTCCAACCTAGAAACTGAAAATCACTCAACTAGAGCGCTAAACATTCATCTCCACATGATCAGTGGATGTGCAGCAGCAACTCATTCCCTCTGCTTTTCTTCCACTCCATGTAGCAAGTGGGAATCAAATCAACAAGAAAGCCCAAATTGCCATGTTTACCATTTTTGCGAGCCAAAATGGCTTTTGACAGCCAAAGCGCTATAATCAAGCTCTTAACCTGCAGAGAGGTTTAAACTACAATCATTACTGCGTGTTGGTCTGCGTGAATGTTTTTGTTCCTCTGTTCGCTTAATGAGATGAGCAGTGGCGACTGGCTTGTTGTTCTCTGCTGAGATACAGAGAGAGAGAAAGAGGATGTACACAGAATTTAAAGGACGTAACTCTCTTTCACACACACAGTGTGTGAGGTCATAAATTGGCGCAACGGATGCAGGATGACAGATGGATGTGGCATCAGTCAGGCCCATGGGAACATGGATAAAGATACAGTTGTTTCTAATGCTGCCACCCCTCCTCTGCTGGTGTGGCCAAGAGAGGCACTTGCGCTCCAGGGCATACTTATACATGGAAATAGGTTCTCATTGTGTTAAATAGATTATCGTCAAAGAGGCATACAGTTTGGTTTAGTCAAGTGTGAACTTACAGACCCTGTTTCTCTGCACAAAATCTTTGTTAGCTGCATTGCAGATGGCAGTCATTGCAGTTTCTATAGTGTCCTGTTCTGCTTATTCCCCACAGGCTGAGAGAGGGACAAGAGTAGCAAGCCATATTATAGTGTCCATAGCGGCCGTGTAAAGCTTCTCTCACTCATGGACATTGTTTACCCTTGAGATTTAGATAAAGCTTACATCATGTTCCTTTTAACCAGTCAAATTCCCTCATGACTCAATTTTTCTCAAATTTTTGTATGGCTCTGTACAGTATATGACTGTGTCTATACGCAAATAGATTACGAGCTCTGTAAGTTCTACTCTTTTGTGTCAGTCTTGACTAGCTCAAGATATCATACTTCAAGAAATCATACTCCATTAAATGATATTATCCTTCAGATCACAATGTTGAGCTCTTCCATCATTATGTTTGTTCAGGTCTCATATCAGTCTCTGCTGAGAGAGTTTAGTCATTCACACTTATCATGGAGTTACTCTGAGCAAGAGCCCTGAAATCATACAGTAGGCCTACTTCATTCAAAAGCACATGAACTCACACACATACATCACAAGCCCTATTCGGACGGTAATTGTTTCTCATGTGGACATATGTAAAAATAAATTGCATGGCACCTCA
Organism: Sinocyclocheilus rhinocerous; assembly: GCF_001515625.1. Classification (NCBI taxonomy): domain Eukaryota; kingdom Metazoa; phylum Chordata; class Actinopteri; order Cypriniformes; family Cyprinidae; genus Sinocyclocheilus; species Sinocyclocheilus rhinocerous. The sequence continues at coordinate 57,555 of NW_015635542.1, read as the reverse complement.
GTGATAAAACTCATGGATTCGAATGGTGATTTATTCACAGTGGAGAAGCAAGTTCTGTGATCCTTTGAACCCGAGAATGCACTGCTCATGTTTGCCAGTCGCATGATTGTCTGCTGTTAATAAATATCATATGCTTGGAATAATAAGAATAGATTCATATTTAATAATATCAGATTTATTATTTGATTATTTAAATCTCCTGTTTAAAAATAGGAAAATAGATGCACTATAGTTGAAATGGTTTTCTGTCTTGCATTTTAACTCTCAAAATTATGAATGTCATAAAAAATGTGGAGAATAGCAGAAATAAGTTAATGCAACTTCTTATTTACATAAGGCAAACATAAAGCTGCTTGGTTTATATTTTTTGTGTATGTAATTGTAGGCCTATATAATACATATTTTAAAATTGTATTGCATACCTGTAGCTGCCATAATAATTACTCATTTCAAATGTTTGTGCTTTTCTTCTCATTCTTTTTTGTTCTTAACAGCTCCCACTCGCTGTGGGAGAGCAGTTCTGAAATATTGTTCTTGTAAATACTTTCCAGCATTTCAGTTTTTTTTTTATAAATATGCATTCAAATTACAGTGAAGTGCAACAGTTACCCTACCATGTTCATCAGTGGTCAAAAAGCATTTAAACACTGAATTTTGAATTGATGTCTTCTTGTAAACTCAGAGATGTGGATTCAGACGTCAATTAAATTACCACATGACCTTGGTGTTTGTCAAAAAAACAGACATTCTGAATTCAGATGGCAATAAAATCATAGACTAACCCCTGCAAATGCTGAAAATCTCTTACGTCCCCATGAGAAACAATTACTGTGTGAATCAAGCTATACAGGAGAACACAACAGAACATTGTCCTGTTTTCAGACGTTAATTTGTTTAACAAAAAAAAAGAAAAAACTTAACATCTACTATCATGCAACCCACTAACAAGGTTTTGACACAAATTTGTGGTTAATTGATATTCTGTTTCTGCTTTTTGTCAGGTAATCCAGCGGAGGGAGGATGGGTCTGTGAACTTCTTCAGGGAGTGGGACTCCTACAGGGAAGGATTTGGCAAAATCACCGGAGAGTACTGGCTTGGTAAGTTGTGTGTTTGTGTTTGTGACAGAGAGGAAGCCTGTGAGCATAAACTGTGATTTTTAAAATTATCAGTGTAAAAAGCTGCCAACACCTGCGCACCCTCTCAACCACAGACAGCCAGACAATTAGATCCATTCCTAGGTGTTTCTACACATCTGCCTACATTCTTGTCTTGACAGACTTTGATTTTATATTTTTTAAAAATCCAGTTACAGGAATTTCTTTGAATTTTTAATTCATTTATTTTTACTTTTTTGCATATTGCAATAATTTATTTTGTTTACTAACTCATTTCAAATTCAGGAAGTGATTTCCGAATGGTGCATCCTACAGACCTTTTAGACCTGCAGAGAGTCATACAGTCAACAGTACACATCTGTCAGGGTTCATTTTGCTAAAACGGCTGACTGTGCATCATCCCTTAAATGCATTTATTTGCTGGTCCAACCTAGAAACTGAAAATCACTCAACTAGAGCGCTAAACATTCATCTCCACATGATCAGTGGATGTGCAGCAGCAACTCATTCCCTCTGCTTTTCTTCCACTCCATGTAGCAAGTGGGAATCAAATCAACAAGAAAGCCCAAATTGCCATGTTTACCATTTTTGCGAGCCAAAATGGCTTTTGACAGCCAAAGCGCTATAATCAAGCTCTTAACCTGCAGAGAGGTTTAAACTACAATCATTACTGCGTGTTGGTCTGCGTGAATGTTTTTGTTCCTCTGTTCGCTTAATGAGATGAGCAGTGGCGACTGGCTTGTTGTTCTCTGCTGAGATACAGAGAGAGAGAAAGAGGATGTACACAGAATTTAAAGGACGTAACTCTCTTTCACACACACAGTGTGTGAGGTCATAAATTGGCGCAACGGATGCAGGATGACAGATGGATGTGGCATCAGTCAGGCCCATGGGAACATGGATAAAGATACAGTTGTTTCTAATGCTGCCACCCCTCCTCTGCTGGTGTGGCCAAGAGAGGCACTTGCGCTCCAGGGCATACTTATACATGGAAATAGGTTCTCATTGTGTTAAATAGATTATCGTCAAAGAGGCATACAGTTTGGTTTAGTCAAGTGTGAACTTACAGACCCTGTTTCTCTGCACAAAATCTTTGTTAGCTGCATTGCAGATGGCAGTCATTGCAGTTTCTATAGTGTCCTGTTCTGCTTATTCCCCACAGGCTGAGAGAGGGACAAGAGTAGCAAGCCATATTATAGTGTCCATAGCGGCCGTGTAAAGCTTCTCTCACTCATGGACATTGTTTACCCTTGAGATTTAGATAAAGCTTACATCATGTTCCTTTTAACCAGTCAAATTCCCTCATGACTCAATTTTTCTTCCTTATCGTTGACCCTCCATGTCATTACATCCACCGAAGGCTCATGGGAGTTATGGTGATGGCAGAGGCTGCTCTTGTTGGGTGAAATAGGGCTAGTTTTATGATATACAGTGGTTGAATTTTGAAAAATAGAGCTTCCCCTTCCGTTTAAGTCTAGGGCTGCAATCTGTGCCAAAGTACAAAACTGCTTGAGCTCAAATGTACACCAGAGATCCCTCGCCACTGTGGTGAGTCCACGGTGCCATCGAGCATGGCGGAGCAGTCTGCCGCCATGGACGCTCGAAGCGGTGGGCTGGAGTGAGTTGCCGAGGGGGGCGGACGAACTCGCTGCCGGCCGCCTGGGATGTGGAGGGATGTAAATATCTACCGCTTGTTGCTTAGCAGTACCTCCACTGCACTGATTTTATGCACTGTCTGATAAGAAGATGGAGTCATAGACCTCTTTTCATGTACCTGCATTATGTTATCTGACCATCATTAATTAGATTTACTTCAAAAGTAGCAAACTTTTAAACCTGAAGTTAAAGATTTTCAAGCGATAAGCACAAAGCCAGGCAGCATCGTACTCAACAAAGGACAGGCGGCAAGGATTGTGAAGTCATTCAGTTCTCTTTCATTTTTGTAGTTCATCTGATATGATCAATAGAAATGTGGGAGAAAGAGATGACATGAAAGTGGTCATATGTCAAATTTTCTTTATTTTTCTATTTTATGGACCCAGTGAGTCATAGAAAGAGCATAGACATGTACATTCTATAAATCATGAAAGATCATGAAAGATTCTCCTCTTTATATTTTTTCTCAACCAGAATTCAAGCTGTGATCTGTCAGTTATTACAGAAATGTCAAAGTGTGTGTGTGTGTGTGTGTGTGTTTAACAGCATGCATAAATAAATAAATGTCCCTTTTTCAGGATACTGTATTTTAAAGGTAATTTTGTAAAATCCAAATAAGCGTGACAGATCTTTATTAGATTAAACAAATATTGCACATGTACCTGTGGACAGGACTGAATCAGGGAATTTCAAAGGTTTTGATGCCATGGACTGAAGGTCCGATCTGTGACTCAGAATTGTGAAGACAGAAACAGAGAGGGAGTCCGGCATTGGCCATGACACAGGCCTCATTCAGACTTCCATCCCTGCAAGCACAAAGGCTTTTATGTATTTCGGGAGTATATGCTCTACCCACTGTGTCCTGGTATAGATCCTTCTTGGTTACAAGAATCAGCTTAAAACACTGCTTTTTGCAGAGTTAAGGCGAGCTCTGTCATTGATAGCATTATCTAGGGACATTGTCTTATTCAATCCAAATCTGATTTAATCAGATAGGGGGGAAAAACAGTGTTAAAGTGACTCACTGGGGAGCTCATTCGCACTTCACATGGAAAATATGACAGAGGAGATGAGAGATCATTATCATGTCCTATTTAGATACATTCGCTTCCTTTTTTCTATTTCACTCTGTGTTCTCTTTCTGTCTCTATCAGCAGTTTCTCTTTTATTTCTTTCCTTCTTTCTGGTTGTAAATCCTCACACTCCCCAATCAATTATAGCACTATGAATTATGGCTCCCTAACAAAGAGCATCCATTTTCTGTGTGGAGTCACAAGTGCACCCTCCATAATTCTTTCTCACACAGACACACACAAACCCGAGCACGTCAACGAGTACACTGCCCATAATGCACCAACTCATGCTGACTATGGGTGTCATTGGGTTTTAATATTGCTAAGAAATATGATACGCATAAAAAGTAAGAAGAGAATGAAGGGAAGAGAGGGAGGATGTTGAAATGATAGATGTCTTAGTGAGTGAGTGAGTGAGTGAGTGAGTGCATTAGTGTCAATCCAGTGTCACATTGGTGAAAGTGAGCTCAAGCATACATGTGCTGTGTTTGTAAGTACCTCATTGAGACCTCAGAGTTATGAAAAGATTTATCTTAATCCAGCCGACCCAAGCTCTGTGGACGCACAGATGACATTGCATTTGTAGTTACTTGTACATCATCTCTGTCCATTTTAAATGCCTTTTCCCCTTCAGATCCCCAACCTCTTCTCATTCTGCTGCTCTCTCTCTCTATTTCTCTCCTTAATAGCCTCCATTAGTGTACTAATCATCTCTGTTAATCATCTTGTTTTGCTCTTGGATCACTCTCGAGTCTGCGATCCGCCGTAAAGCAAGAAGAAGAAGAAGACGCGTCAGGCGCCGGCTGAAGAAGAAGACGCATTTTTGGGTGAACTATCCCTTTAATTTCATGACATTCCAAACCCGTATGACTTTCTCGGATCACTCTCGGTGGAAATCAGCACATTTTTGTCATGTTTTCAGCACTGATTGTGGGAGAAAATCAGCACAATTCTGCAGAAAAGTTTTAAATATGCTAAAATATGTTAAATAGAGCTTAGAGTACTACAATCTATCGGTAACTGAAAGCATTATTAAATTAGTCTGAATGTTATTTAAACAATATCAATGATGGAAAAAATACATGTGAAACCGGCTTAAGCTGGTTTGCAGACCCTTTTTTTGCCTGGTTTTAGAGCTATTTTGGGCTTTTGTCAGACTAACTAAAGACAAGCTTTGCCATGCTGGGAGACCATCTTAGACCAGCTTAAAGGGACAGTTCTCTCAAAAATTTACTTAAAGGGATAGTTCACCCAAAAATGAAAATTTGATGTTTATCTGCTTACCCCCAGGACATCCAAGATGTAGGTGACTTTGTTTCTTCAGTAGAACACAAACCGTTGCAGTCTGTCAGTCTTATAATGCAAGTGGATGGGAATCACGTCTTTGAGAGTCAAAAAACATACACAAACAAAACCAAATGAAACCCTGCGGCTCGTGATGATACACTGATGTGAAAAGACACAAAACGATCGGTCCGTGCAAGAAACTGAACAGTATTTATATTGTTTTTTACCTCTGATT
>NW_015635542.1:51135-52119 GCF_001515625.1 Sinocyclocheilus rhinocerous | reverse complement strand
TCGCAGACTTATAAGTGCATTACCGCCACCTATCTCTCAAGTGGACACTCTATCTACAATCTCAATTAGGAGTGTCAATGGTCCACTTGAGAGATAGGTGGCGGTAATGCACTTATAAGTCTGCGATCCGCCGTAAAGCAAGAAGAAGAAGAAGACGCGTCAGGCGCCGGCTGAAGAAGAAGACGCATTTTTGGGTGAGCTATCCCTTTAATTTCATGACATTCCAAACCCGTATGACTTTCTCTCTTCTGTGGAACACAAAAGAAGATATTTTGAGAAATGTCTCAGTGTTTTGTTTTATTTATTTGTTTGCTTGTTTCAAACATTTGGTTACCAACATTTTTCCCCAAAGTATCTTATTTTATGTTCCACAGAAGAAAGAATGTCATGTCCTCTGTAGTACTCCTTTAACTTGCTCTTCAGGTTTTCATCGTGGCAACTTCTTGAAACCTTTTCAAAAAAAGAAACATGTCATGTAACAGTACATCTTATTTAGTTTGAGGGATTTCCATTGCTAGTCAGAAAAAAGGATAATGCCCTAGGTTGTTTTGAATAATGACTACTAGAGGTACATTGGCAATGTTTGGAAAGACAGATTATGTCTCAAATGGAACTCGTCTGTGACTCTGGCTAGATACTCTGGTTTTGCATACAGCTCTGCTGGTGAGTCATTTCTCTGGCTATGCTCTCTGCTTTTGAACATCTACACACGTGTGACACGTACTATGTGTCAGGAAGTGAGTTAGAGACTATATAGCTGCTTTTCCCCCTCAGGTGTCACTTTTTCTGAGCTGCTCTTCAAACTTTCCTTCTGTAACTGGATTCTAGAACACAGTGAAAATAGGTGATGAAACCTCATCCACACTGATCCAGAGGTCTCTGGTGTATAGCTCAGGGCATCCATCCCAATGTCTTCATCTAGTTTTGTTCTTCAGGACACATCAGAAGCTACATTATTGATTGAGGTATATATATATATATATA
>NW_015635542.1:38471-51083 GCF_001515625.1 Sinocyclocheilus rhinocerous | reverse complement strand
TATATATATAGTAAAAAAAATAGGAAAAGATTTCAATAGGTGTGGAGCATGAAAAGTCCTCATGTTGCATGTTGACTTATGTTGACATATTATTAAAAAAAATGCTACGATTATAAATGAATGTTCAGTTATGGTAATTATTTTCATTAAGGTTTTTAAATTACCCAAAATCAATAGAGGCATTTGCAACCATTTTATTTTATTCTCAATTTTTTATTCTTTGTTCTACAAACCATAATATTGCTTTAATCTGCTTTTGGAAATCAGGTTAATGCCAAAGAGTGGCCAGAAATATAACAACGGGTTAATATTTAGCTTGCATTTCCAAAAGTTCTGGACTTGTGGATTTTTTTTTATCACAAACCTTTGATTCTTGTCAGCACGTTGGTGTTTTTTGTGTGTGTCCTCTTCAGTCGTGTGTGTGTGTGTGTGTGTGTGTGTGTGTGTGAGCTCACACAAATTGCGTTTTCCCCCCCTGAGCTTCTCCCTTTGAAGTCTGTGGGAAATCCTTTCCGTTCGTCTCTCGTCTTGATGGGAAAGAGAGAGAAAAGACATGTGTTCAAAGACACCCCTCCACTTTCTGCCCTCTCCGCTGCCCTCCATCTCTCCATCGCACTATTCATGCCTCCTGTTCATTCTTCTTCACCAAACACACACTTCACGTTGCTTCCTGTGAGTTTTCTTTCCCCTTCCCCTCTTCTTTCTTTCCTTTTCTTTTGCGTAAAGTCACATAGAGAGAAAAAGCATTATGAATATTTTAACTTGCAGAAATGTCACTGAAAGAGGACAGAAAGAGAAAAAAGATAGAGTGTAATGATTCAAGTGCTGTGTCTGTTTCCTGGAGTAAAACCATGTGAATGTGGAAAAATGGCTTGAGGGATATATATAACCGCTCAATGCGTTTCCCTCCCAACATACTTTTCAAATCTAAGCAAATAAATCATTAATATTTGAACCTTTTACCGTGGCAAAAAGAGAAGTATAGCTGTGCACAGTCTGTATGAATTGTTAATGAGCCAGACAATTGTATCACTCAAATTAGCTGCAAATTGAAGACATTAACACATTAATCAGAATCAAGATGTTGTCTTTTGTCTGTCTAGCTGGCAGAAGATGGAATATAGCACTATTATTTAAATGACTAACAATTTAACGTGTTTATTATGCACATCTAGAATAAATGTTTTATGTTTCCTGTTTTAGAATGATATCTGTATTCGTTGAGAGTGGGTTTGTGTGTGTATAGAAACCTAGAGGAGCTTTGACCCAATTTTTCCCTGCATAATTACAGGAATATGTCATTTTTAGAGTGGTATTTATCACAGGTGTGCAGTGTGACTGCCGATGCCCGTAGGCTTTTTATTGTGCTGCTCGCTTAAATTTGTGCTCAACACACAATCCTCTTTCTGGCTCAATATATCAGTGTCTATTTATGTTTACTGGCAAATAGGAACTGCCCAGGCTTCATGGGTGTTGACTGCCCATATCACAATAGCAGGGCATCTGGCAGAAGGCATAGAATGTGTGCTGTAGAAGAGCGAGAGTATATATGATCTATCATGTGCACTTTCTCTCTCCCTTTCAAAATATGCGTGCATGGGGGTTGGCTTAGCTGTGGGTTGGGGGCTAATGTGTCCCCAGAGGTCAGATAAATCTTTTTAGATTCAGAAAATGCAAAAACGTGTTTTAAGGTTAGAGTTTGAATTAGGGTTAGTCTAATGTAATTGTTGTGTGGGCGATATACCGGTAGACACAATTAACTGGCAGAAATTTGTCAACCGGTAGAGATTTTGGACTATCGTTTCTATAGTGCTTACACGCTCACATGACGTTGCTGTGCTACGTGGTCATGAAAACTTATCCTTTTCACATGTTTATAAGCATAGCAGTTAAAAAAACAAGTGATTTTAAGCTGTTGAAACATAATCAGCTGTGAAAAAGAACTCATTAGAGAGTTATTTTTGCCGCTTTAGGCTTTGAACGGTTACATACACACACTTGTATGTGTCAAAATGCCTGTCTTTGCAAGTGTCCCACTAAACACAGTAAGTTAGGTCTTAAGTGAAAGCAAACAGCTGAGAAAGAAAACACGTGTAACAGTATATGGGATCCAGGCAGCTCTTAAATAACAGCTGTCTAAAATTCCTGCTGTCTGTCATTCATGTTAATCAGACAATAAAAGAGAGAAAGTCTCTCACTGCTCTTGACTAAATCACTTTTGTAACTTCAATAAAACATATCATATATAAAACAGTTGTTAATTGAGCAATCAGTATGATAATTCAAGACAAAATGCAGCTAAGTGAAATGTCTTCACAATAATGTTTAATTGAAAATTCTGGCACACCTGAGTTTTATGCGCACAGACTTGCCTGTTTGGCCCCTTCTTTGGTAGAAAAGCAAAAAGGGCGTAAAATACTCCCAATGTTTAATTATTTCAAACGAGCCTCAGGGAAACTCTCATGGGTTTTAATTAAGCCTGAATAAAAATTATGTAAATTACTTGTGAAAGTAGCAGGTTTCTTTTCCTCTTTTCAAAAATAAATTATTTTATTTATATTTTGAATGAAGCCATAAAGAGACTCAGTTTTGTATGCACTAATGGATTGTTGCTGTTTCCCTCCTAATTTTTTCATTAATTCTGCTTTTCTTTATCAATTTTCTTGTGCGGATACTCATATGTTTGTAGTTACACTGCGCCCTACACATCAAATTAATTTTGATGATTCAACTCAGAGTTTATATCTGAGGATGGTTTTGCAAGGTTTTTTCTATCCGGTGTTTATGGGTCTGGTGCTGGAAATGTGAACAAAAACAACAAAATATGAAAAGAGTGAATCTCCCCTAAGACCTGGTTGTTTTCCATGCAGCTTTAATGCATAGTAGCCATGTATGAATTTTTAAAGTAGGCATTTGCTCTGCATAATAATAGATGTTTGAGCATTTCAGTGTTTTATTGCATTATTTTATATGCAGGCGACAGGAAGTGAAAATGAACCACACATTCACACTAGAGATAGGAAAAATAATGTGTTTATTTTCGCGATTCATATTGGCTGTTTAACACATTACAAATAATTAACATAATTAATGATGACTCAGTTTTTCTGTTCAAGGAGGCTATGATCATAGTTTTTTTTTTCTTCACCATTTCCTGTGGCATTTTATGCTCATGCTATTTGCCTGTTGCATTTTGAGTTTGGCTACTTGGTTGATGAAAATTCATCTCCAAGATTAAGCCACACAGGTGTAAGTGTGGATAAATGAATCAATACTTACATTGCTAACGTGTGTAGAGAGGACAGTGGATCAATATAATTGTGTTGCGGAGATATAGCTTCATGTCCATTTTTGCACAAACTTCGTTAAATTCGTTAACATGCTTTACGAAAATGGTTTGGTATATCAAAAAGCTTTTGATAACTTTTTACCAGAATGCTCTAAAGATGATCTGAATTTTGATGAATATTGGACAAACCGTCTAGGACGATTTCCAAAAAGTAGATTTTTAAGAAAATTCAAAATTGTGAAAAATCTTGCCCTGTAGAAATGTAAATTTTGATATGCATTCGACTCTGCATGAGTGAAGAAATCAGAGGAAAAAATTATTTTGCTTTTAGATATTACGGTTCAAATATTATTAGCATAAATGTGCAAATTTGGCCTATTGATGGTGCTAGAGAGTTTGAGATAGAGACTCCAAATTTGCTATGAGGGTCTGCTTGGAAGCAGGATGACCTCTCTTAGGGGGACCATAGCACACAAGCAGTTGGTCCGCCTTTCTCCACAGGGCAGCTCTGTGGACGTATGCATCCAGTGCTCGCACTGGACACATACAATTAACACAAGGATCTGGTGCGCCAGCTTGTATAAGGGGCGCGAACGTAGACCTCCCTGGTAGTTGATATAAAAGACCACCGCTGTGTTGTCGGTGCGCACCAACACATGGCGATTTCTTAGGTCTGGAAGAAAGTGTTTGAGGGCTCGAAACACGTCTGCCATGGACCGCCCAATAGCACGGGCGGTCTCCTTGGTGGCGCGAAGAGCTAAATCAGCGGTTCTCCTTAGTTCTAAGATATCATCTGCTTTAACTTGCTCGCCTTCATCTAGCTCTTTTAGCAGGTCGGCTTGGTACGCCTGTAACACTGACATAGTGTGCAGATACGCACCAGCCTGACCCGCTGCCGAGTACCCCTTGCCCACCAGGTCAAAGAGAGCCTTCCGGGAGCGAAGCAAACACAGTGGCAACTGCTTACAATGCGGACAGTCGGCCCCCTCGAGAGCCGGACTGATTACACATATGATTCAGAGCTTGGTATCGCTGAAGGCGTTCCCCTAGCGTTTTCCGATGCAGCTCGAGTTCCCGAAGGGGAACTACATGGTATGTGTGTTGAAGCAGGGTTGGAATAAAACTCTTATATTCTTAAATTGTTGGAATTAGTAATTTTATACTCAAAAAAAAAATCAATTTAACAAAGGTATTTGGGTTGGCAGTATAGACCTGACAATACTTAATAGTACTTAAAAAGTGCTATTAAACAAATATCTAAAAAAAAAAACTACTTTATATTGACTCTACATTTATTTCGGTTAAAATATTAAAATATTCACAGCCCTAATTCATACTTTACACTCATAATCCAATTATATTTCCTATGACTAAAAATAATCTTGAAATTAATTCCCTTTCTCTGTTTCTCTCATCAGGGTTGAAACAAATCCATGCTCTCTCTATCCAAGGAAACTACGAACTGCGCATAGATCTTGAAGATTTCGAGAACAGCACAGCTTTCGCACAGTATGGTGTGTTTGGAGTTGGACTGTTCTCTGTTGATCCTGAGGATGACGGTTACCCCCTCACCATCGCTGATTACACCGGAACTGCAGGTACATACACATATTTACATATTTACAGACCATGGATCAATATCTTCAATATTGTGTAATTAGTATGCCTTATTTAAATCACACTAACTTTGAAAGACCCGGTATGCAAATCAGTTAGCATGATTAAATCTTTGTCAACAATAATAAGTGCTTATTCATTCAGATAATTGGTCCACTTCAGTGCTTGGTGGCATAGACAGAATAATCATAGCACTTAATTCACTCTTTAGTCACTTCTTAGCCGCAAACAAAACATAGCTCTATCACACGTCCTCTGCAAATCACCACACAAAAACAAACACTAAGGCTGGGTATCAATACACATTCCCTAATTCAATTTGATTCTGATTCACAAGCTCTCAATTTGATTCAGATTTGATTAAAACAAAAAGTGCTCATTAAAAAGTACCGGCTGATTTTAATGATTTCTATAGTCAGTATGATTCTGACTATATTTGTCACAATGTATCTTTTTTGATCACTAAAAAGAACCAGCTCATTTGTTCATAAATCAGACTACACTGGTAATGTGAATGTTTTTGCATGCAGTCTGCAAGGGACCATACAATAGTAAGGCGTTCCTTATCATTATTTTTTGGTACACTATCTTTTTATTGCATCACGTTAATAACAGACTGCAAACTCATTCATATCTCAAGTTATTTTTTTAATGCTGCCATTAAAGAAAAGTTCTTAGAATCTTAACAATCATTGTCGGGATTATTTAGAAATCCGATATTATCACCCAGTCCTCGCAAACTCACACACAAAATGCTTCCCAGTCGATTACTACCATTGACTTAAGACAAATGTCAAGAACAGACACAAACTGAATTGGAAAGCTCCTCAGAGTCCTGTAAGAAACAAGTGAGTAGGGAGATAAACAGAAATAGAAAGAGCATTCTGAGTTTGAACTCAAGGGCAGTTGCAGAGGAAAACACACAAATTCACCATGAAGAGAGCATGAAGGAGAGAGGTGAGAGATCTCCTGTCTGTACAGCAGGTATATCCGGGCTTGAATTGGATTGTGTCTGTAGCGCTGGTGTCAGGTGAGCAGGTGGTCTCTGCTGGGCAGCGTCTTCATGCCCTTGAGATGCTGGGTTTCCTGTTTGCTGCCTGACAGGTCTCCCCTAATCAGAGCACTGAGAATATTATTGTGATCATTTGCATTGATTTTGACAGGCAGTTGTGCTCTGGGCCGGCCTGGTGGGGCCTAATACGTCTCAAAATACAGACAGCGTCAAGGTGACTCCTTATTCACGCCAGCATGTGAGCACAAATAAGCCCACGCATAAGTTTGTGCACATACGGTATGTTTTATGCAGGTTACACATTTATACCGAGCATTTTTAGAGAGTCACATGTGATATTACCACATCACCTGAAGGCTTTCTGAGACAATAGTATCCCCTTGACAAAGGAAAAGTGATTCCCAAGAGCATGTGACCGAATCTGAGAGTTTGCAAGGACATGTCTGGATACAACACTCTTAATGCTGAAATGTCAACGGCAGCAATACAAGTATTTTCTGTGGGCTCCGTGCGACCCTAGTGTGACTAATGGCTTATTCCCATAGCTGCGGACAAAATCTGTCAAGCTTGAATGACACGCGTTTCTGCTGGGAAATTGAGCACCGGTCTGGGATCCGTTTCTCTGCGTATTGTCTTTGACGTTATTGAGTTAAACTGACTGTGGATCAGAAGATTGGAGATCTTCAAGGTCATGGGCTGTTAGAGAAGAGGAATGGCGGTTTAGAGCTTTCGTTCTGGAAACGTTATCCTTTTCTGTGGAGCGTCCCTTGTATGTTAAGCTGGATGAAAGGTTAAACTCAAACTGGTTCTGAACAAATCCCATAGTGGTTTAGAAATACCACCTGACATTTACCGCTATTGTACTCCATTCTGGTACACTTTCGTTTTCTTCCTGTCTCTCTCCATCTCCATAGAACACTTTGTTCTAGCTCTGTTTGGATTATATTCTCTGTTCATGTTAAGCTGACAGGAACAGTTTATAGGGCAACAGACACATCACCACCTGCCCTCCTGCCAGAAAATCCAGTGAAGTGGACAGCAGGCAGGATGGCTTTACAAATCCCCTTTTCAGCCACAGAAATGGTGAAGGTTTGTTTCTGTTGGCCCACCACACCCAATGTCTGTTGCCATCAGATAAGACTGATGCTACAAGACACTTCTTGAGGGAAGAAGACTTGTCATTGACCCACAAGTTGACCCTTGCCCCACAGAATTCTGAAAGAATTGTGGATCTCGAAATACTTGCCTGACACAATGGCTGTAATAAAAAGAAGCTGCAAGATACAAATCTTCTTTACTTCTCAAAATAACAGAAAGCTGCAGCACATTCATGCACATATCTCTGAATGATAATGGCATGAATGTGCTGCAGCTTTCTTTTCTGATTATCTACTGATGTACCATTGTAGTTCAGTCAAACCCTTTTACTAAAATAGAAATTAATGCATGCATGGGTGATGCTTCAACCATTTGATGGCATGTTTTTACCCTTTGATTACAGAATAGGCAGTAAATATAGGTTGAATATTTTGGAAATGAATTGGAAAGACAATAATGCATAATGCCACTGTGTGCTTTAGACCAGGGGTTTTCAAGCTGAGGTTTGGGGACCTATGAGGTCGTACGAGGTGGAAATTTTCAGTGAAAAAAAACAAAAACCTAAATTAATCCTGATTATTCTGTCAAAAGCACTAAGGCAAATATTGTGTAGTGCATACAGTTTTGTGTGTCTCTATCTATCTATCTGTCTGTCATATTTATTAGCTCTCCTTTCTTACAGCATATTTCATTTCATTAATATTTTGTACTTGTTTTGTAACTTTCTATGGTGTGAAAGTGAAAAAGTGAAAAGCACTACTGAAATTAGTTGAAATGTGTCTTTTCAGAATTGTCTAATTTCTAGTTTGGGGTCAGTAAGATTTTTTTTTTCTTTTTAAGAAATTAATATTTTTATTCAAGGACATATTAAATGATCAAAAGTTTTACAGTATTACTGTTTGCTGTATTTTGGTCATATATATGCAGCCTTGTTGAACATAAGAGAAAACAAAGTATTTCCAACCTTATTTAAATTGTATGCCTTTACAATGTCAAGCTTGCCTATTGGTATAAATGGGTCTTTATACATGGAATTATCTACAGTAGTTGCCTTTATATTAATGTAGTACTCATGTGTACTATGTGTGCACTTCAATGTCATCAGCCAATAAAGTACTGGTTCAGCTGCATGTTCCAGACAGCATAGAGTGTGTAACTTAACACATACAGTAACACATAACTTAACACATTTCAGCTAATTATGGAGTAGCACCTATACGCGTTTGCGCATGAGTTCTTTAAAGAGGATCGTCAAAAAGGCAATGATGAGAAATCATTTAATGCAGAGTGAGTCATCCGATGCAAAATGTTAAGGTCTTATGGAAGTGTGAGGGAAGGTGACAGGAGCAAAGCAAAACACTGTATGCATAAATCACACCCAAATTAGATAAAATGCTGAAAATGCTTTTATTTGAGAGAGATGAGACGAGATTGCTTGTGGATGCTAACTCGTCTCATGTATTCATGGGCATTCATCTAGAGTTGTTTGTGTGAAATGGCTTTTTGTGATGATTTTCACAGCGTTATTTCTAGAATCACACAAATCAGCTCTGTTGCAACTTAAACACACATTAACATTTAAAAGTTTGGGGTCGGTAAGATTTTTAAAATGTTTTGAAAAAAGTCTCTTACCCAGGCTGAATTTATTTGATTAAACATAAAGTAAAAACAGTAATACTTATTATTACAATTTAAAATAACATTTTCATATATATATATATATATATATATATATATATATATTTTTTAATTTTATATTTATATTTACGTAGAAACTATGAATTACTATACAGTAATTGTCTGCATATCCCAGAACATCTATATGATTATTTTTATATACATTAAATAGTTTTGTTTATAATTTCTTGTCTTATTTAAAAATATATTTTGAAAGCTTTCCTTTTTGAATTTATATATATATATTTTTTTATATATAATATATTCCTGTGGAGGCAAAGCTGAATTTTTCAGCAGCTATTACTCCAGTTTTCAGCGTCACATGATCTTTCAGAAATCATTTTAATATGCTGATTTTCTTATTAGTATCAATATTCAATATTTTTCAACATTCTTTTGCTTAAATTTTTAGTGTAATTAAAAACAAATTCAAGATTCTTTGATGAACAGAAAGTAAAAAAAAACAGCATTTTTAAAAATATAAATCCTTTGTAAAATTTTAAATTTTGTTGCAAAGAAGAGATTGTGAAGTCTCAATGGCATTCTCCTGGCTCCTGGCCAGGGATTCTCCCCTTCAGATTATCCTGGCTAAATAAAGGATAAATAAAATAAATAAATGTCTTTACTGTCACTTTTGTATCTTTTATTAAAGTGTTCTTGCTGAAAAAGAGTATTAATTTCTTTCAAAAGAAAAAATCTTACTGCCCCCAAATTTTTTGAACAATAGTTTAATTATCTTTCTGCTGTTTTCCCTTTATTTTTGTGTGCACCCGTACACAGGAGATTCATTGCTTAAGCACAATGGAATGAAGTTCACCACAAAAGACAGAGACAACGATCACTCTGAGAACAACTGTGCTTCATTCTACCACGGTGCCTGGTGGTACCGCAACTGCCACACGTCCAACCTGAACGGCCAGTACCTGCGCGGACAGCACACCTCTTACGCCGACGGGATTGAATGGTCGTCCTGGACCGGGTGGCAGTACTCGCTAAAATTCACAGAAATGAAAATTCGGCCAACACGCGAAGAGCGAGAAAGCAAGTAACCACACAAAAAGTCCAATTTAAATGTAAGAAAAAAAAAAAAAAAAAAAAGTTTAAAAGACTTCAATATGGGACTTATGGTGTGGAAAACAACAAGGACAGTGGTTGTTGCAAATCTGAAAAAGAGCTTTCTGTTGTCCTGTTTATTAATTTGGCAGAAAAGTCGCACTGTTGTGTGGCCGTGCTGTAAGTCCTGCCCTCCATATGACAATCTCTTTATCATCAGGCCTTGAAGTTTCTTTACACCCCAGCTGTCGGATCTCAGCTCACCCCTGCACTGACTCAATACTGTGAGTCACACTTCGGTTCTGACAAAAAAAATGACACTTAATCAAGGATCCTATTATCTTGCCACCGGTTAGGGAATGAATTAATGGAGGACTGTGTACGACAATGAAATGATGGAATGGTTCCTTCTGTCAGCAAAGTCCGTTTCCGTTCTCCCTCTTATTGTTTAACACGCAATTAATACGCTAAACACACATGCCGAGGCCAAATCTCCACTAAGTCTTCATATTTGAAGAAGGAGGCTAGTACAAATGAAGAAAGTGTGGAAGATGGGAGGGAAATGAGAGAGAGAGGCGGTCCAGGAGGAGAGAGGTGCAAAGGTTTCTGTGGGAGTTTGTCTCTCATCTGTTTGACAGGCCATTAGTGAGCATATTGGCCACTTTGTCTGGTCGCCATTGCCAAGTGATCATCAGCCAGGCTCTTCATCTCGCACATACGCAGATGGAGGCTGTTTATGTGTGTGTGTGAGCGAGATAAAAGGAAAATGCGATATTGTCTCGTCTCCTTCCCGAGCATGCGTTTCTAACTCAGCACAAGTTTGAGTGTTCTCAAGGAATCTCTTTATGGGCCCGACAAGCTCGCCCAAGTGTGTTTATTTAGCACTTATACACAATTCATTTGTTCACGCACGCCTTTGGATGCCGTGTCGCAATGCTAATTTAAACGAGCCGCCCTGTCCTCTTTTATGTGCGAATGCTAACGTGTATATCAGCTCATTCACTGCCGTCCCTCTCTCCAGCTCACTTTCCAAAGGTCAGACATCTCGAACGTGAATATTGTGCTTCCTTCCCCTCGTGCTCGAGCAGCTCCCTTCATCTCTCGCCCTTTCTTTTTTTGCCTCATGGTCTTCTTCTCATTTGTTCTCCCTCCGCTCTCCCTTCACTCTTTGGGTTTGTTTTCTTTGGTCCCCTGTGGAAGTGGAAAAGGTCAACATGTCATTTAGTACAATTACGCTGCCCATTGTTCTCTTCTTTGCTCTTTTCTTACTTTTTCCTTTTCTCTCACTTCTGTTCTTGCCGATTCTGTTTTGTAATTCATCTCTCTCTCTCAACCTAATTGTGTTCCTTTTTTAAATCCCCATTATCATAATGATGACAATTTATTTGTACTTTGCTTAAATGATGTAGTTTTGAATTCAAAATGGAGAGATTTACGTATTTATCATGATTAACGCACTAACAAAACTTTTGTTCCCTCCCTTGTTTGTTTGTTTTTATATGTATAAAGATGAGCAGTTTTCATACTGACTTGTGAATGAACTTGTGCAAGTATAAACACTGATTCATTCATCTTGGATTTTGCCGTTTTGAGTTTTACTTTATAAATGTAACAAGAGCTTTAAGATATGTGTAGATTTCATGTACAGTGTGTATGTTTTAGAGACTTTTAGCGCATGTGAAATGTTTTCTTATGGGAAATTGACAAAAGCACACAAACAAAGCTTTAGAAAAGATCCCTCGATGTGTCCTGATAATGCCTGTAGTCATGTGACTGGGATGGAATGGACTCTTGTTTTAAATTCTGGTCTGTCAGGAGGGAAGGTGAAATCCATTAAACGTACACCAACAAATAATGAGCACATTACTCGAGAAAATATGTGGGAAGACGACTGTAAAAGCAACATTACAGGATGTTGTCAAGACTCTTAAATGGACACAAGTGAGTGCTCATCCTTGTCTCTGGAGTCGCCTCTAAGTTTGCACCACTTTAACTACAAAGTTGCCTCTGTCAGTTTGTGTCTTTGTTGTGTATTTTCTATTGTACTTTTTTTCTTCTCAGATTTTTCCCCTCCTCTCATTCTGTGGAATTACATCACAAATGGCCCCTTTTCTCTGTCACCATTTGCTTCAAAGTTAACCATGCAGCCTGTTCAGCTGTCAATACCGTTTCTCTAGTGCGTTGCCATGGTAATGATCCCCTGAACAAAAGCTAACAGGCTGAACAAAGAATGAAGGAAAGAGATGTTAAATGATGTAACTATGTCAAGAAAGGACAAAAAGACAAAAAAGAGTGCACATTATAATGGGACAAATACAATTTGAAATAATTTGTAATTAAGGGTCTCTGTGAGAATGAGTGTGTGGAAATGTGTGTGCGTGTGACTGAATGAAACAGAAAATATACTTGTAAAGAAAAAAGTAAATTGTTATTTCTGTGTATGACATTGGCTCTTCATATTGTGTGCATATAAAAAAAGTTAAATAAATAACATATAAATAAATTGATTTCTGCAGTGGCACTGCATGGATTTTGAGATAGATCTCCTGTGCGTCTTTTCTGTGCATCCATACACACAACTCTCCATTTCCAGCAGGAAATCTTTTCATCACCCTCTCCAGCTGTTTTTAATACTCACAGGGCGTTCGCTCTCAACACATTACACTTTTCACACAGACTCAGGGTTTGTGATTGCTCCCTCTGGATGCGTTTCCTCAAACCTTTGCTCTATAAATAAGTCTAAATTTGTTTCTGGCTGACTCTTTATGTGTGGTTTAAAGCAATTGGCAACTGCCAAAGAACATCCTGTTCCCATTCCCCAGTTTTAACAGGCTGTCTGTGTGTGTATGTGTGTGTGTGTGTGTGT
>NW_015635542.1:37827-38461 GCF_001515625.1 Sinocyclocheilus rhinocerous | reverse complement strand
ACAGTGATGGGGAGTAAATAGTTACATGTAACAGATTGATGTAATTTAAATAAATGTCACAGTAATCAGTTACAGAGAAAATAGTTGTAATTGTAGTTACTTATTAAAATCTTAACGATTACAAAGGAGGTTACATCTGAATATTTTCACACACAGTGCATACACAGATTTAATTGATTCTTTTCCCAAATTGCACTGACTGCTCTAAAATATTAGACACCAATGTTTCAGGAGTTTAGGGCAAATGCTTATTCTATAACTGTTTTTTCCCCCCATTTGGGTTTATGTATATGTTTTATTTTTTAAAGATTAACTGTTTTATCTCCTGTGCGTCTTTTCTGTGCATCCATACACACAACTCTCCATTTCCAGCAGGAAATCTTTTCATCACCCTCTCCAGCTGTTTTTAATACTCACAGGGCGTTCGCTCTCAACACATTACACTTTTCACACAGACTCAGGGTTTGTGATTGCTCCCTATGGATGCGTTTCCTCAAACCTTTGCTCTATAAATAAGTCTAAATTTGTTTCTGGCTGACTCTTTATGTGTGGTTTAAAGCAATTGGCAACTGCCAAAGAACATCCTGTTCCCATTCCCCAGTTTTAACAGGCTGTTCTTTGGCAGTTGCCAATT
>NW_015635542.1:21295-37249 GCF_001515625.1 Sinocyclocheilus rhinocerous | reverse complement strand
ATATGAGACACCAATGTTTCAGGAGTTTAGAACACAGAATAGGACACATGCTTATATTCGATAACTGCCTCCATTTGGGTTTATGTATATGTTTTATTTTTTAAAGATTAACTGTTTTTTTCCTAAGGCATTGTTGGATTCCAGTGTTTCCTGTCATAGCTATGCAAAGATTTGATTTCAACAACAGCATCATAGCTATTAAATTATCTTGTCATGATTTTAAATCTGTATTTAACCTCAGAATGATCCTAAATAAGTCTGATTTTGTGGTGGCTGTGATTTAAAATTAAAAATATTTTAATCTTAAATTAAGTGAAGTATTTCGAAAGTCTGACAATAATCAGTTACTTTCTACAGTCACTTGCTACTGTAAGGTTAACCCTGCCTGGTTTACTGTGTGTGTGTGTGTGTGTGTGTGTGTGTGTGTGTGTGTTTTGAGGGAGTTAAAGTGGATGAGAAAAGATGGCTGCATGGATGTGCGAGTGGGAATGATAGAGAGCAGCACATGGGATTGCGTGTGAGTTCACTGCTGAATGCGCTGGTCCTGTTTTTGCTGCAATAATGGCAACTCCGCAGTGAAGACACCAGCACGAGAGATGAGCAATAAAATGTAACCTTATGGCCATTTCTGCTCAAAAGTGCAAAAGAAAGTGACACAAACATTGGCAACCTAGACCATCATTCCTATATTAGAAAATGTAAAATTTTGCACTGACTGCTCTAAAATATTAGACACCAATGTTTCAGGAGTTTAGGGCAAATGCTTATTCTATAACTGTTTTTTCCCCCCATTTGGGTTTATGTATATGTTTTATTTTTTAAAGATTAACTGTTTTTTTCCTAAGGCATTGTTGGATTCCAGTGTTTCCTGTCATAGCTATGCAAAGATTTGATTTCAACAACAGCATCATAGCTATTAAATTATCTTGTCATGATTTTAAATCTGTATTTAACCTCAGAATGATCCTAAATAAGTCTGATTTTGTGGTGGCTGTGATTTAAAATTAAAAATATTTTAATCTTAAATTAAGTGAAGTATTTCGAAAGTCTGACAATAATCAGTTACTTTCTACAGTCACTTGCTACTGTAAGGTTAACCCTGCCTGGTTTACATGTTTGAAAATGATTAACAGTTGAAAACATTAGAAATTTATAAAATAATTTAAAAATAATCAAATGTAATCAGTTACATTACTTTAATAATAATTGAAATAGTTACACTACTTTTTACATTTTAAATAGGGTAACTTGTAATCTGTAACCTATTACTTTTCTAAAATATCCTTCCCAACACTGTATATTTACAAAGACTTGTGATGAATGAATTGACAAATCAGAGTCTCCTTTTTATTACTTTATCTTATGTTTCAATATAAAGGATGGTTTTAAATGTCAATGCTGTTACCATATTGTTGTTGTTGTTTTCTGCAGTGAACAGTTGGTAATTGAAAGTGCATTAATATTTGCATTAAATTCTCTTTCTAAGTACCTTTTGTGACCTTGAGCACAAGACTTGTAATGCCAAATTGTGTGTATATTCAACTATATTTAGAAATTAATGTTTATTTATTGATGAATATTTAAAAATATTTCCAAAAAAATTACTATCTACTATCTACTTTATTAACTGAAACGAGAGAGAATGGTTCTACAGTGAAGTAGTGAGTGAAGTTTGTGTGGGATGACAGCGATACAGAAGAGAAGGGGTGTGTTAACTGTACGAGCCGCATGTCAAAAACACATGAAAAGACAACAGTGTTCTTTGTTCTCTTGAGATATGCATGCTTTCTCCTTGACAGACCAGGAAGTTTGTTGTGATACTGTATTCATAAAGGAATAGATGTATCATTCAAAAATGAAAAAACCTCACACTCATGCACATCTGTGCCCATATAAACTAAAGGATACACATCAAAAGGTGTTTTAAGAATTAGATTTAGTAGAGACAATCATTATTCAGCATCTCGTTGTTTCACTATCATGACCTTTTCATGTTCACACTGAATCCAGTTTTATTGTAGTATGACTCCAGTTTTGTAGGTTGCGGGTATCAAGGCTCTCGTCTGATTGCTGCCTTGCTCTGCATGTGTATCTGTGATTTTGCCATTGGGATGATGAGAGGAAGGGAAATGTCAGAGGAAAATTAAAGCGATTTTATTACCATGGCAGCTTCTTTTATGTCTTGCAGACCCGACGCCTGTGCATGAGGGAACCTACATTAGCATAACAAGCAATACCTCCGTGTAGAGGGAGTGAGGAAGAGACAGATTTATTAATTTTATTATTATTTTAGATTGAGTGTCGGTTTCCTCCACTCCAAATTTACCTGCTGGCTGTCTCTGTGGCAGAGGTAAATGAAGTCAATCATGGTGAGCACATCGAAAATTATTTGTGTGTGTGTATGTGTACAACCTCTCTCTCTCTCCTTTCCTTCTTAAACTCACTTTTCTCTCACTTTCCAGAGAGAAGAAAACAGCAAGATTAGTTAAGCACTGGTGAATCTAAAGATCTGTAAAACAGTCACATTTGCAAGCGTATGACGCATTTGCACCAATCTTGAGAACCCTGAGAAGAAAGCTCAAAACTGATGCTGAATATTCATGAAGGAGTTTAGTTATATTCATTCAATGAGAATTCACATGATAAATGCATAATTATGCTTCTAAAAGCCCACTTTAAATGCATTTTAATCCACTCCTGGTCTTTTCTTTTACTCCCTATGCACTTGTCTTTCCAGGTGTTTCATAATTAATAGTTTGATTAAGGCCATTGTACAGCCACAATAAATCTGCTGCATGTTTTTCGTCATTTCAAATATTTACAGCAGGTATTGCTTGGCTGGCGTTAATCAGTCTCAAGAGGTAGAAAGTAACAGTTTTTTATCAGTCCACCTGGAAACAAAGTTGCTAAAAAAAGAAATTTCTAAAATATCTATTTCAAATGAATACTGATCTTTTAAACCTAATATCAACTAAAGAAACTGAAAAAATATATTTTACAGTTTCCACGCAAATATTAGGCAGCAAAACTCTTTTTAACATTTTATAATAAGAAGAAATGTTCCTTGAACAATCAGCATATCACAATGATTTCTGAAGGATCCCGTGACAGTAACAGTATTACTGTTTTTACTGTGTTTTTTATCAAATAAATGCAGCCTTGGTGAGCATAAGAGATGCCATTTAAAAAAATGTTACGGACCCTAAACTTTTGAACAGCAACGTACAATACATATTGACTGAGAAATAATCATATAGTAATAGTACTTATTACCTTTGGACAGGAATTACACAGTTCTATAATCTAATTCAAATAAACTCACCCCTAAACACCACGTAAACTGTTGTTGGTCACTATAGAGTGCATGTCAGTCAGCTGGTTTCTTCCTCTCTAAGGAGGGTTATTGGCTAGAATAAGCTGCAGTATGGTCAGACCTTTTGCTGTTTAGTTAAATGTCTGGCTATGCAAGACTGACATCTTAGTGCCAGCCTGGCTGTGTTGTACTGTATTCCTGCAGGACACTTGGGGCGAGAACAGAGAATACAGATGAGGTGCAACCCGCTTTAGGTGTTTGTGCTGTTGTTTGTCGCTTCGTGGAGGATGATGTCATTAAGGAACAAAAAAACTAACTGGATTGACAGCGAAATTGGGAAGAAGACGACTAAAAGAGACTAAATGTCATTAGTTCCTTTATGTATGCGTGTGTGAGCGTATCTGTATGTGCGGACAAACATAGTAACTTTCCAACTTAAACTTAAACCTAATCGTGCTCACTGTATGTTGTTTATTCTCAGCGTCAGCGATCGCATGTGTTTTCTGCTATTTAGAGCATTGCCACCCACTGGCAGCTCAGATGCTAGCGCAGAGAACCAAAGCTGTCATTACCACTTCAGTGAGCAGTCTAGACCATCTTTAACCCTTTTATGCCTCAGCGGACCAGAACCATTTCAACAACAGCCCTGCACTAAGACATTCATTTTGAAAATGTTCTCCTAAGATGTTTATGGTATATGTTTGTTTCAGTGAATGACAAAACAACATGCATGGTGTTGTGTTGTGTAAGGACTGATAAGGGGGGGTTGCCCCCCTAAAATTATGATTAAAAACCACGCTGTGTATTGTAAATAACAATGTTTTATACTTTAAATAACTTTGTAAGTAATAAAACAACACAAACGCAAATGGGGCAAAAATGAGTTTTAAATTTAGAAACATTTTGAGTTTCCCCCTCCCTTGCCTCACAGTACTTTGGTCCAAATGCCTGCTTTCCTCTTTTACATCACCTCAGTTTTGGCCAACCAGTGGTGCCCCCAATAACGTGATATTTAGCCCCTGGAATGCAAATTTTACCGGAGGAACCCCACCGAAAAACGTGTATTTTACCCCCGGAATGCTATTTTTACTGGGAAACCCCCCTCGAAATGCAATTGGGCTAGTGTTGGGTTAGTTTTGAGTAGCAATTGGGCGGGGTTTTTTTTGCAAAAACCTGGCAACCCTGCATCACCTACACATAAGTCCGGTGAGCGAGAACAAAGTCAATAGTTGTGGAACTCCAGTAAGTAAGGCTGTCAAGGCTATTTTATTCACTTAAATATCGGATGAAGTGATTATTTTTTCTTTAATACAGATGATGCCAATGTATTTTTCAATGAGTCTGCTATTTTAGCAATAATAATGTTACCTGCTTGACAGATGGTAATGTCTACAACGGACACGAGCGCTGTCGCGGCGCAACCACAACAGCTTGAAGTTGTCTAATTTGGCACGGTCTCCCTGCTGCACTAGTAAGGCTGTGTATACTTGTCCTTACAAGTACAATTTAAGCTGTATTATTTGTGTCCCCTTCAAAAATTGCTCTTGAGATATTTTATGTTTATTGTCCCCCCCAACTGTTAGAGGAAATTTACGCCCCTGGTGACCGTGTCCTGAAAAATGTGTGAAATCAGTCCAATGGAATGGCAAGACGTCATGGGCAGGGTGATGTAGAGACCAGGAAGCTTAAAAGCAAATCCGAAACAAACAGCGTTAGCTTCTGTGTCTTCAGCAAGCGCTCTGTGTGTGTCAGTCTGAAATATCTGTTGTTTGTTTGTGCCAGTGCATAGTCCAGTCACAACAATGGTGTGCAAGAAAAACAGGCAGCGTTTTAGATTGTGTGTTCTTCCCTTCCCATGCTAAATAATACGGCTGCAAATACATATGATCGTTGTGTTGTTTGTTTGGGAGCGAAGCACACACAGTCAGCTCTCGAGGGGGCCGACTCTGTGCATTGTGCTCCCCCTGTGAACGCTCCGCTCCCGCTGGGCACACTTTGAGTTTGAGTGTGTCCATGTTTGTGGTCCTTGAGGATCCGGTCTCACTGTTGCTGAGGCACAGCGGTGATTGACACCTCAAAACACTTGCAAATGAGCAGACTGCATTATAGATCAATTGTTTCTCCCTGCCCTCACTACATCATGGCTGGGTATACACATGATTCATGTGGTTTGTTTGGGAGCGGAGTACACACTGTCAGCTCTTGAGGGGGCTGACTGTGCTAATTCATAAAATGTCCCAACGTGTACAAATGTGCACTCTGGAATGTTTAGCTCTGCTCCCACTGGCATTTATTCTTGAGGAAAGAAAGTATTATGCAATATAGAATCAAGTGGCTCAGATCTCGGCAACGCGTGCATAACAGGTCTGCAACAAAATAATGCCGGGGGGAAACTGTGAGCAGACGGGAGGTTCCCTTTCTCTCTCTTTCCTCCGACCACATGTAATCGCATTAATGTGTTTGCAAGGTATTATTCACGATTCTTTTAAATTGGATATATTATTATAATATTCCGCTTAACGTCCAGACCGTGTTTCACTTGTCTGGTTGTTTGGCTGCATTTAATTCAGATGAATTAAATGAAAATAGTCATCTGGCTTTGAGAAGTTTAGATGTCTATATCAATTTAGCTGAGGGATTGGAGACGGGCCTCTATGATTAAAAACCACGCTGTGTATTGTAAATAACAATGTTTTATACTTTAAATAACTTTGTAAGTAATAAAACAACACAAACGCAAATGGGGCAAAAATGAGTTTTAAATTTAGAAACATTTTGAGTTTCCCCCTCCCTTGCCTCACAGTACTTTGGTCCAAATGCCTGCTTTCCTCTTTTACATCACCTCAGTTTTGGCCAACCAGTGGTGCCCCCAATAACGTGATATTTAGCCCCTGGAATGCAAATTTTACTGGGAAACCCCCCTCGAAATGCAATTGGGCTAGTGTTGGGTTAGTTTTGAGTAACAATTGGGCGGGGTTTTTTTTGCAAAAACCTGGCAACCCTGCATCACCTACACATAAGTCCGGTGAGCGAGAACAAAGTCAATAGTTGTGGAACTCCAGTAAGTAAGGCTGTCAAGGCTATTTTATTCACTTAAACATTGGATGAAGTGATTATTTTCTCTTTAATACACATGATTCCAATGTATTTTTCGATGAGTCCGTTATGTTAGCAATAATAATGTTACCTTCTTGACAGATAGTAACGTCTACAACGGACTTGACCGCTGTCGTGGCGCGAGCACAACAGCTTTAAGTTGTCTAATTTGGCACGGGCTCCCTGCTAAACAAATAGTAGTAAGGCTTTCCTCTATGTATACTTATCCTTACAAGTACAATTTTAGCTGTATTATTTGTGTCCTCTTCAAAAATTGCTCTTGAGAAATTGTATGTTTATTGTCCCCCCCCCAACTGTTAGATGAAATTTACGCACCTGTCCATGAGCGATTACTATTGAGCCCTTGAGCAAAGCACTTAACCTCGGGTTGCTTTCAGGGGGACTGTCCTAGTAATAAGTTAACTGTAAGTCACTTTGAATAAAAGTGTATTTTGCTAAATGACTCACTTCATAATAACTGAGACAAAAGCACAATTTCAAAATTAGTCAAAATTGAATTTGTTACTTAGTCTATAATTTGTACTCTGACATCAAAACAGTACAAAACATAAAGCAGATGCCATTTTAAAGTAAAATTGGCTAAAATGAATGATTAGCATGACAAAATATTGATTAAATTAAAATATATATTTGTCAAAAACTATGACTAAAACACTAATAATAAATACTGTTCCACAAAAATGAATTACAGTAACTGAAATCAGTTAAGATTTAACTGCATGTGGCATCAAATGCTGTCATGTGATCATCTTCTGCAGCAGGTACCACTGTCAGAGTAAAACAGCTCACATAAAGATGTCTGAAACTTCACCTTCCTGGCACGTTTTAGAGGAAAAGAGAAGTGTATATAGTGTATATACATTTGTGTGTGCGCGTGTAACATGACTGCTATTTGAGCATCCGTCTCCAGCTGTCACAGCTGGGTGTGATGTTCCTGGGGTGACATCCCCCCTTCATCTCCCCTGTCACAATCCCATCTCTCTGTCTTGCCTGCACTTACTTTCTTTTTCCTTTAACGAGAGGAATGTGTCCATCACGACTTATTCCAATCCTCTCTCCTCCTTTCATTTCATCACCCCACTGATGTGCTTTCCTTGTCACTAGCTGAACATTCTCTGTGTGACTCTTGGCTGTGAAAATATGCAGACCTATTAATAAGCAGATGCGTGACACACAGAACAAATGTAGAATTACATGCATTTGAACAGCATACTTTTGCTAATAGCTCACACAATTATTAGTATTATTATTGGGCTGTGGTAGCCTATTAAACTGCGCTGGTAATTGAAAGGTTGTAGGTTCAAACCCATCAAGAGGCCATGAGCAGGACGCTTAAAACCAGATAAATTCAGAAAGACTGAACATGTAATAAGTAGTGACGTTTCTACAGCAAATGCTGCTTAAACAAACTGTTTAATACAGTTAATGTTTATATACATTGTGTTCTACCATTAAAAAGATTTTGAATATTTTGAAATGTTATTACAATTTAAAATAACTGATTTCAATTTGAATATATTTTCAAATGTAATTTATTCCTGTGATGGCATAGCTTTATTTTCAGCAGCCATTTCTCCAGTCTTCAGTGTCACATGATCCTTCAGAATTGTTTTTTAATGTGCTTGATAATATGGTGCTCACGAGACATTTCCTCCATTTATTATGGTACATTTGAGTACTTTTTTCACTTTTATTCTCATTCATGTCCTTACCAATAGCAGATGAGAATGAAGGTGGAATTGGAAAATCTAGGCCAGTAATCATTTTTAGATATGAGACTGTTATATATTGATTTAAGTAAATTTATTTTAATATTTGTAAAAGCAAAACTCATAAAATGTGTGTTTGACACTGATAAAATATGACCAAATTCAGCTTCATATTGTAATAGTATTGTGCATGTAAACATGGTCAAAGCTCTTCATAAAATTTTTCAAATGAAATACCATGGGTAAAGAGAGGCTCAATGCCCTCGCTATGATTTCAAATGAAAATGAATTCATGCATGAGCTGCCAGATCTCAATAGGAAAATCACTGCCAAGTTTGCACAAATGAACAATCAACTTCAATTTCTCTTTATTTCAAGTGAACATTTCACTCTGATTTCATCCAAATGCATTTCAAGTTATTGCTTTTAAAGTGTTTTTAATAATTTGTCTTTTGCCATTGTTCAGTTGATTTTGGTTTTGTTCATCAGTTATGAGATAATATAAACCACCGTAGGCCAATGTGGATATTTCCATTGCTTAATCTACATTCAGTTTTTGATTACTATGAAATAACTAGTGTCATTTGTGAATAACTCATACAGGGTTAGTTAGTCAGCTAATTGTCTGTACCCTACCAGGAAAAAAAAAAAAAGCCTGGAGATGCCACTGGTTATAAGTGTTGCTATGGTTACAATCATCAGCTAAATGACTAAATAGTAGACTTATTACTATTTCATCCATTCTGTTACGAGTGTCAGTTTCTGAGGTCCTGAAGGACATGAGCTAAAATGCTGGAACAGCGTAGGCTTTTCACAGCTGGTAGAGGAAGAACTGAAGAGTGAAGCGAATCTGCCACATGAAGAGCACAGCAGCAGTAGCTACAAATGGAAAGTGAGTGATAACAAAGGGGAAAGGTGAGTGTGCCTGTTCATCCATCTTAGTGTGCTTGTGAGTGTGTAATGCCGGCATGGGTGCTTGACTCCGTGATTGATTGCTGTCAGGTTTTGATTGTATCATTATGCTACTCTCATTCAGTCATTTATGTCTCATTTCAGTAAATAAGCGGCACGCTGTGGAAAATATGCACCAATGATGCACAGGGGTCACTTGTAAACACATATAATGTTAAAGCGATAGTTCACTCAAAAGTCATGCTGTTCCAAACCTATATGACTTTCTTCTGTGGGTCACATAAGATAACATATTTTGAAAATGTCTGTATGGGCTATAACAGTTGAAACAAAATATCTGCCCTCGTGTCACATCATCCTCATTAACTAAAAGGAAAAGATGGATATAAATGACTGGCCTAGTTGGCAGGAGAAAGAAATAAAGAGGAAATATAAGAGGCTAGTTGGAGGCAGGAAACCAAAGAAGTTAGTTAATAAAGAAATTCACCACAGGGACCAATGGTATCCCATCAACACAGATTAAACCAACAGCATCTGATGGGACAGGCTTCATTTCCCAAATCAGCAAAGGTGCTTTTGTACGTCAGAAAGACCAAGAGAAAGAGTCCAGGTGTTTGAGATTATAGGTCTTCAAAAACAGTCTCTATATCCACAATCATTTCATTATTTATTAAGAAAATGACTATTGATGTAGACGCCTGAGTCACTTTGAGGCTAAATTAGTTCCTGGTCTCAGTGGACCCAGAGCTATTGACTGAAGTGTGTGTTACAGAGGATGATATTTTTCTTATAGGTTTGCTTAGTCTTAATGGAGTTTGCAAAGCTTTAGGCCCTCAAAAACACATGGGATTCGGTTTATTGAGGTTCTGAGTTAAATCAACACAATTCCTCGAATGGAGACGATGTGTGGGGTGCTCGTGTGTTTGTAAATTGCAGGATGTTGACTTAGTGAAGCTGAAAAATTGGTTGCATTTTACAATGTCTACACAGGTTTGACAGGTTGCACAGGTTAGTTTTCACTTCAAGCAAAATACCTAAAAATATCAAATGGATTTAATAGTAAATACCATTGTTATTTTAAATGTTTTCATAAGAAGTCCCTTGTGCTCACCAAGGCTTCATTTATTTGATCAAAAAAATTAGTAAAAACAGTATCATTGAGAAATAGTATTGCAATTTAAAATAACAATTTCGTCATGGCCTAATGGTTAGAGAGTCGGACTCATAACCCAAAGGTTGTGGGTTCGAGTCTCTTACCGGCAGGGATTGTAGGTGGGGGGAGTGAATGTACAGCGCTCTCTTCCACCTTCGATACCACGACTGAGGTGCCCTTGAGCAAGGCACCGAACCCCACAGCGCTCTCTTCCACCTTCAATACCACGACTGAGGTGTCCTTGAGCAAGGCACCGAACCCCCAACTGCTCCCCGGGCGCCACAGCATAAATGGCTGCCCACTGCTCCGGGTGTGTGTTCACGGTGTGTGTGTGTGTTCACTGCTGTGTGTGTGCACTTTGGATGGGATAAATGCAGAGCACTAATTCCTAGTATGGGTCACCATACTTGGCCACATGTCACGTCACTTTCACTTTTTTACTTTAAAACCATTAATATATTTATTGACATATCACTTAAGACGTACTGATTTAAAATTATTATTAAACTTTATTTTGGAACATTTCTTTATTGCACAATGCACATTTCTTAATATTATGCCTAACATGTGTTTTAATATTATTACTAATAAGGATTATATGATCCCTGTATAATATCAATCTTTAAATGCAAGATATTTAAAGTGTACCAGTTGCAATAGTTCCACTTTTGCACAATCAAATATACTTAAAGACACAATATGTAAGATTTTTGCAATAAAATATCCAAAAACCACTTGCACAGTGTTATGTGTGTATATATTTCAAGCAGTTGTGTACTTACGTTATTCCAAAAATTACTAAGAATTTGTAAATCCAGAGAAATTCCCGTTTTAAAAATTGGCTCGTCCCTCTTCCTCCATGGTCATGGTCGCCTATCAATGACGTAATATTCGACCTATCCTTGGTTTTCACTTGTAGAAGCTACAAGTATGGACAAAAATGCCGCTGCACAGTTAAAGTAAATGAAAAGTGTTGACTGCAGCATTAAATTTATATGCTCAATGTTGAATCATGACTCGTACAGTGTTCCGCATTATAATAATTCACACACGAGTCTGTTGAGCTTATGAGTGCAATGGCCAATCAGAGGCGTTCAGATGAGTCATCGCTGAAACGTTGTTGAGTGTGCGCGCGTGCTGACAGGCTGACTGAATTCAGCTCACGAGATTTTTGCAATAAAATATCCAAAAACCACTTGCACAGTGTTATGTGTGTATATATTTCAAGCAGTTGTGTACTTACGTTATTCCAAAAATTACTAAGAATTTGTAAATCCAGAGAAATTCCCGTTTTAAAAATTGGCTCGTCCCTCTTCCTCCATGGTCATGGTCGCCTATCAATGACGTAATATTCGACCTATCCTTGGTTTTCACTTGTAGAAGCTACAAGTATGGACAAAAATGCCGCTGCACAGTTAAAGTAAATGAAAAGTGTTGACTGCAGCATTAAATTTATATGCTCAATGTTGAATCATGACTCGTACAGTGTTCCGCATTATAATAATTCACACACGAGTCTGTTGAGCTTATGAGTGCAATGGCCAATCAGAGGCGTTCAGATGAGTCATCGCTGAAACGTTGTTGAGTGTGCGCGCGTGCTGACAGGCTGACTGAATTCAGCTCACGAATTCTCTCATCATAAACAAGTGCAGATGTATGTATGATGTAAGTAAGCGATTCATTCATCAGTGTATAGACAGCTTTACTGATTATAAGGGGAGTTTTTTGAAAGTGCTTAATCTCGCGCTAGACTGAAATCAGTCATAAAGTTCTTTGACAATGTAAATGTTCTTTGCTCGCTTTCTCTGTATAATTTATTCGCTGTTTGAATAACTACGGAAGGTACAGGTAATTCATTACCTCATCTGTGAACACGATTCGTGAATTCCATACATCTCTTAATAGTGAAAACGACGTCTCCCATCGTTCCACCCGTCTTCACAGCGTCATCAAGCTACGTCTTCGTTATTGTTTTGAACATGCAACTTCTAGCGGCGAAAACTTACATATTGTGCCTTTAAGTATATCTTTAGTTGGACCTCAACCCTACTTCCACACAATTAAAGTGCATTAAGCACAAAATTAGTTGTTTCAATTTAGCAGACTTAAGAATGCCAGTTTAGTATACCAAAAGTTCAATTGCAGGGTATTTTTATTAAGCACATAAATATGTAAAAGTATTCGTAGTTTACGTATTTTAGTACGTATTCGTATTTTAGTATTACGTATTCGTATTTTAGTATATATATTTTTGACTAGGGTAGCTACAGCAAATTTTAAGATTACAGATTTATTGCTTTATTCATTCTTTCTCTTTTCAAGTAGTATTAGCAAGATGGCTAGCGAATGAGCTGACCTGCTTTAAAGGGATTTTGCTGCTACTCACTCCTGGACTCTCAGCATATGCAATCAAGCTTCTGCAGCTGATCCGGGCACCTGCTAACTGGCCAATATTCAACATTCATAGATACACGCAGCACCTGAGCTCCACACCCTACACTGGCTTCCATCCCTGCTTGGATCAAGTTCAAAACCACTGTCTTGGCATACAAAGCATTTAACAGGCAAGAACCACTTTACATACAGCTAAAGCTGAAATCATCCTCTTTGGCCCAATATGTTTATGTCATCCACTCTCAAATCTGTGCCTATGGATACTGCATAACATTGCATAATGCATTAATAATGTAGGGCTAATGATGAATTAACTATTAACCGGTACATAAGAAATACATTACTGTGTGGTTTTTATTAAATACTACAGAGGGAAAAAACGTTTTTATACACACTCCCTTTAGACTTCTCATCTTAACACACGTATTTACAAACATCTCCCATGGAGAACCAAACTCTCATTATCATCTACAAACACTCCAGTATAAGTGTACACAGTTTATGAGCTCCACACTTTTTAGGATTCACAGTTGAGTCAGTTTAATCAGATGTGCCATAAAACATGAAAATGCAGTCACATGGTGCATATGAAAAAACTGAGTGACAGTTCACATGGATCACTATGAATGGAGATAACAGCATCTTCTCCATATGGATCCCCTGCCTAAAATAGCTGACACAGAGCAGAGCTTCAGTAGTTTAGCCCGTTGTTTCTCAACCCAGCAATTTGCAAACCATGTATGCATAATTTATGTACATATCCAGGGCTACCAGGAATGAAAGCAACAGTTGTGCATTTATAACCAAATGCATTAAGTGCTACAGTATTTCAACAGTTTTATAGTAAAAAACTTCAAATACAAGCCAAAACAACAGATAATTTCCATAATAATAATAGTTTTGGTGTTTTAATTAGCAGTTACAATGTCTGGATGATCTGGCAGTGTACATCTATTAAAAAAACTGCTATTTAGTCATCATTAGCAATGTACAACCCTTAAAAAGGAGCCTCTAGTAAGAATATGTGCCAGTGACAAGCACAAAAACGTATACATATAGCCTACTAAATTTAAGAAATACCGCACAAGCAAGACTGCTTTTGTTTTAAATATCTCAAGACTGTGATTCGGCCGTAAGCAATAGGCCACAGGCCAAGTGCCACAGGTAATTTTAAACAGTTAAACAGACAAAAAATTATGTTTATTCACTTACATTTTAGTCATGATACAGCAGGTTATTTTGTCTCTTTTTTTCCTCTGCCAATTAAATATATATTCCAAACGAAAAACAAAAACAGAATTAGCTGCTATTCATCTCTGAGTAACATAGCAGTGGTGTTTTGTTCCTGAATGAATCAGTGTTTTTGAACAAATCATGTGAGTAAATGATTCAGTGACTCACTCATAAAGACAGTCACTTAGCACCACCTACTGGTGTAACTATCTAGCATGAAGTAAAATGGCAGACAGACAGTATGTCTGGAACAAATCCAGACAGGTAGATTGATACAAACAGAGAAAAGTCCCAGTGATGTCAGTCCCCTTAAAACACTGTTAACACAACCAATCAAATTAGAGGACCGGAACTAACTGTTATACAGTATAGTAAAGGTCAATCCTACACACACATACTGTGATGATAAGAATGTTGTCCTGCTATGTGACTCTAACCTTGTTGCAAAGTTTATTGGATGCCCATAACCTCATTTTGCCTCCGATATACGAACGAGCACCGATTTGCCTCCGATGTCGGGCATTTGTCGGCGATTTCGCAAAACCTGTCGGCGAGTGAAAAATCGGGCTAAAATCGTGCAGTGTGAACTCGGCATAACTCATGTTAATATTTCAGTTCTGCTTTTACTTAAATTGTTGTGCTGAGAATATAATTTGTAAGGGAAAATGTATTAAAAATCAAGAAAAAAAACAAAATATGAGGCCTTTTCACTAGTGGTCTCAGACTTTTGGACCCCATGTTATGCATTCAGAGCTTTTGCATTAAAATGGAAGTAAAGTTGTTTCTACACCACAGGAAGAATTTAAAAAAGAAAAAGAAAAAAAACAGATGAATGGATAAGGACACCTGGAGAGAGCTAGGGTAATTATGGACACATTTTCATGAAGCTCTTTATTCATGCTGAGTCAGTCAGTGCTGGAAATCATGACTGCTGTGTGTGTTTTTACGGAGCTCGATTTACTGCCAGCAAACCACATTGGCCTTTGATACAAAAAAAAAAGGCAACAAAAGCTTAGCCCTTTAGTATAGCCTTATAATGTGCATGACAGTATACGTGTGTGTGTGTATAGGTAAGATTATATATAGCTGAGATGTTTTAATGTTTTTAAAAATCTCGTATGCTCACCAAGGCTGTGAAAAATAAATATACTTAAATGTATTTGAAATATATTTATTTCATGCTAAGTATATATTTACAAATGTATGTACTTACTAAAAATACCCTATAATTGTACTTTTGGTATACTAAACTGGTTTACATAAAGTCTGCTAAATGGAACAACTAATTTTGTACTTAACGCAATTTAATTGTGCGGAAGTACTGCTGAAGTCCAAATAAAGATATAATGAAGTATATTTGATTGTGCTAAAGTGGAACTATTGCAAGTATACTTTAGGTACACTTCAAAATATCTTGCATTTAAACACCAGTATAAATCAAAGATCATACAAGGTCCCCATCAATAGGGACATTAAAACACATTTTGGGCTTAACGTTAAGAAATGTGCATCGTGCACAAGTAGTACTCCAAATAAAGTTTAATTATAATATTTATTGCAGTAGTCTATAGTTCAGCATCACACACCATGATATGGGTTCAAATGAGAGCCCATTTCTCTCCAAAACGGTGCCAGTTTTAGCGTTTTGCATAAAGAAATAAGAATAACTAAACTTGATCATTTATGTTACAATTTTAACATAAATGCACATTGTTCTAGAAGGATGGCAAATTCATCCCATACCTTTTACACATTTACTCAAATTGTTATGCTGATAATAGAATTTGTAAGGAAAAATGCATTAAATAGCGAGGTATTTCTGGGGAAACTTTTTCAAAGGAAAACACACACACACACACACACACGCATGTCTCTTTGCTGAGCCGCGGCGGTCTCAGTGAATCAGCAGCATCCACAACTGAACGGAACAAAAAGTGTTGAACTTGAAAATTGTTTATGCGCCAGTACATTTGCTAAATGAAGGCAGATTGTATAAAATAGATTTTTTTTTTTAAGTTTATTAACGAGCTGCAGTTTTATTACATCACGCGCTGGCACAGATGCAGTATATTAACGCCACGGGTCATCAATAAGGTGCAGATTGGTCCTCAATTTGTGTTTCC
>NW_015635542.1:8797-20656 GCF_001515625.1 Sinocyclocheilus rhinocerous | reverse complement strand
TTAAATTAAAATAAGCATGTAACGACCACAAACGGAGGAAAATAGTGGAGTAAAAGAACAGATACATCACTTAAAATGTACTCAAGTAAAAGTAAAAGTACACAATTTTTAAACTACTCAAAAAAGTACAATTACTGATAAAAACTACTTAATTACTGTAACGTGAGTATTTGTAATTCGTTACTTCACACCCCTGGTCTCAAGCGATATGTCAGTAAGTATGTTAATAGGTTTGAACTATACTTAATATATTTAAATTGATGAATGTTTTTTTAGCAGGGTGTATGTATGTATGTATTTTTTTGATAGATTTAATGCTTCCTATGCAAATGTGGTGAACAGTTTTAGATTTAGTTTTGGCTTTCATTAGAGTGGCATTGGATGGTGTGGAGAAATTAATGCATGAAGCCATATTGTTTTTTTTTTTGCAAAGGGGATTGAGAGGTACGCCACCTGAACAAACTGAGTGGACTGTTCCATGCCACTTCCTCCCTGATTCATGTTAATAACAAATGACTGAGTGCCTCCTCCTTCACATCAGTCTGTAATATACATCCCCATAACCACAGGCAGCCTGAGCTCTAGAGTGAGTAATGCTTATAAGACACAATAAACACATGCACTAAATATTTACAGTCCATAGACTATATAAATACAATACATAAACTAAATCCTGATAGGCTGAAAGAAAAGATCAGAGATTATAGTGAATATTTTTTGGAACCTGTGTGTTGAGGAACCATGGCAAAAATTTTGCAGTTGTTGTTTGTTTTGATGTTTTAGGCAGAAAGAATAAATTGAAAGTACACACTATTGGGAGGCTTCTGGCGATCACAGTGAAAGTGTTGCTGATGAATGAAAGGCGATTGGTATTTTTTCCCCCCCAAGTGGTTCTGCAGAGCTGACAGAAAAAATACTGCCAATAGACAGAGCGAATGATGGGAAATTTATGTGCTGCTCTTCACACACAAAAGCATCACAAAAAGCATTTAATGAACACGTGATTCTTCCTTCAAGAGCCTAACCCTCACCCAATTCTCTTGTAGCGAATATGTGACAAAAATACACAAGTGAGCGCACCTGCCTGCACGTCTCCTTCATAAATGTCCCTTGTACACACACTTTTTTTCTTTCTGCATTACTCTTTTTGCAGTGTCACCTTTGCAGAAGGTTAAATAGAGTTATGGATAAAGTGTATACAAACTGATTGGGTTTGAAATAAGCAGGCACGACAAACAGGGTTAGGCTGGAAAAAAAAAGAAGGAAAAAAGAGAGAAAAGAGGGGGGTTGCAGGGGGGTTAATAAACTGGAGCCGAGTATGAATGAATTTCAGCCAAAACATCTCAGCCTCAATTCAGAAGCACAGAAGCTTTGAAACTCATTTTGTTCTTCAATTTCAAAGTGATTGTGCACAGGTGCATTTGTGTATGTGTGTGATCATCTGCTCTATTCGTACGCTATTTTTGCTAAAGTTTCATTAATTTCATTAATTCAGTTCCGTAATCAAATTCATTGAGCCCCATGAAAGCATTTGTTATTGTATTAGTAAGTCATTTGTCTCCATTAATCAGAGTAAATTAACACTCCTTTTTTTATGTCAATCAATTTTCTGTCCTAGTCTAGATGGATGTTCTTCGCTAATTACCTTTGTGTGTGTAAGATAGTGTATTATTTATTAAATGTGTATCCTTGGAAATAGCATGACATTAGGCTAGCAGAAATGCTTTTACTACAGTATGACCAGAAAATCCTTCTTCTTGATGTTTTAAATACTGAGTTAATGTGGTTATTCTGCACCTTCAATAATATTGTGACCAAATATGACTATTATAATCAAACGGAAAGCTGGAGGACAACATCTGAGATTGGATTTAATGCTGCCATATACAGATTTTTTATAGCACTGCTAATCATGTTAACAGCGAGCCTGTCCTAAACTGAATCAGGCTACATAAAAGTGTGACAAAAAGGCTTTATAGATAGACTTGATATTGTACTAATACCAATTATTATGATATTGGAAGCAATGGCAAGTGAAATGTGTTTTGAAGTGTATGTTTGTGAGCACTATCATTGAGTTGTGCACAACTTTTTAGAGGGTGTCCAGTGGTCTGTGAAGTCAGGCTATTTTCACAATTGATAGTCAAGTCACAGCACACACACTGTATTCCCCAAATAGACTGTTCTCAATGTCACCGGATAGAAAAGCATGACAAACATCATGGAACATTTTCAGTAGAATCAAACTATTTCTTCAACTTCATGCGATTTTATGTCCCAGGGGTTGAATTTTATTAAAACATATTTCAAAAGTTCTCTTTTTTTTTGTTATATGAAGGTCATGTCATTTATTTATTTATTTATTTTTTGCTACTTTTCATTACATGTAGAATGTATTATTTTAGCCTTATCCCAGACCTAGACTTTCAGCCTTAAACTATGAAAATCTATTATAAAGATATGCATTATTGCAAGTTTAAAATTATGATGGGCATGGCAATGTGGTGGAAATAACTTATGGAAACATGGCAGACACATTCATGTGATGCGTGTATGTCTATTGTTGGACATTGTTACTGGACAAATCAGCCTGTGATTTGAGAGAGTTGCTGGAGACTTCCAGGCTGTTTATTTTTGGCTCAACTGTAGTCCAAATGCAGCACAAACTGATTTATTTTCCTGCAATATTTTGGAAGGAGTTCTGATTTCCAGGAATTATTAAGGTATATTTTGGGGCTTTTATACTTTTATTTTGGCAGAACAGTTTGAGACGGACAGGACAGGAAGCAATGCAAAAGGAAAGAGGGGAACTGGATAATGAAAGGATCTCGAGCCGGGACTTGGACGCAGGATATCTGAGGCACTGCCACACCATATGTCAGAGCTCTGCCCACAAGACTATGGCTCTGACAGTTCACTGCTATTTTTTATTTATTTGTTTAAATCTTTATTTGCCTTTTCATTACAGAGAACCATTAATAACAATGAACGCAATTACATGTGTCAAAAATTAGTCATTAATCCAACCTCCTTAAGAATATCAAAAGTGCAAAAGTCATACTGTATATTCTTTATATGATAAATACATCCATAAGAACTTAATTAAAAATGAACAGCATTACACTAATAATAAAGCAGATCAGCTAGACATTGATTTACAACTCATATGAATAAATAAATACAAAGTAAAAACATAAATGATAGCTTGCCCAACTTGCTGCTGTTTCCTATAGGCTAACATTCATATTCCAGGTTTCCACTACTTTTAAGAAATGTATGGTTTTGATCAAGCATTTTCAAATATATTTATTCTATAAATATGAAACTCTACTCCAGATTTTCCACTTCTCAAGCAAATTCAAATTAATTGAAAGGCATAAAACTGGGAGGATTTCTGGTCATAAAAGTGTGATCCTAATTAGATTTGAATATATTGTGTCCAATAGGATCCCTAAGGCTCTCAATAGGGTACACACACACGGTTGACTACAAAAGCAATAGGCCTACCAATTCAAGGACTTGCCCTTCAGCCATGCATCAAAGTGTGGCGGAGATGAAACTGCCCAAACATTTTTGAATAATTTCTCTGAACACAAAGGCCACGGTTAGGCACATGTAGTGCATTGTTCAGTGAAGTCCTGCATCTGTCTGGCCGTGTGAGTGGAGATAAGAGGACACACCAGCCCTTTCCTTCATTTTAATGCTGCACTGGTTGCTAATTGATTCTCCCCACAACGTTTGTGCTCTAGTTAAAAATGCAGCTCACGCAAACACATTCACACACACGTACATGTTGTTTATCCTTATCATCATTAGCATCATCTACCTTTTTTCTTCATTTGACCCCTGCAGTGACCAACAAGACATAGCAAACACACCCCACGCCGCTAAGAAATTAAAACATTACTCCTTTTTCACATGCAAACACACGCACACAGTGTATATAACAGAAGGTTTACTTTAGTTCGAGAGGAGAATGTGTGGCAATTGTGTGACTTAGCTGAGGGTTTTTAATAAAGCTTGTCAGCCAGCAATACGCCACCGGAATTAAGAAAATGGGATTTGGGGTTTTCAGCCGCTTGACGAACCCTCGCACGCACACTTCTCTTCACTAAGAGTGGGAAGCATTTGCCATTTCTGTTGTTTGTAGTCCCCAAGCAGCATTTTGGAGGATAAAACTGGCATCCAGTGAGATTATGTAAACACAGATATACATGTTCTCGCAGAGACGTACATTTTTATTTACACGCAAGGAGACTTAGGAAATGAAATACTGCACTGAGCTGTATGGAGAAAGAAAAACAACATCCGTCAAAAGAGAAAGAAATATGCAAAAATAAAAAAGGAGGGCTATAAGAGGACAAAAGTGTGTGTTTGGTGTGCCTGTACACTGTGCTTTAAACCTCCCACGACTCTCAATGAATCCATCAGCAAAGTCATTAACAATCATTACCACAGTAATTAAATATACCAGTCGGAGATTTGATTGAGTCCCACATCTCATAATTACTTTTCAGCTTCAGAACTGTATTCGTGTAGGAGCAGCTGAGATGTATGGAGACACAGGTAATTGATCTAATCATGCAATTATGCAAGGAGACTGAACTTCCACTGGAACTGGACTGTAGTGTTCAGAGGGAGAGGAGAAGTGAGGACACTTACTGAGACAGTGGACAGAGATGGGCAGGAACAAGATTGGGTGAAGCATGTGCTCAGATTTTGTTTCAGTCTGACCTACGTCAAGTCTTGATCCTATTCTTCTTCATCTTTCATGTTGCTTTACACTATTCTAAACAGGCACACATGCCTTCAGTTTGGGGATAGTGATCTACAAATTTGGTATTTTAAAGGAATAGTTCACCCAAAAAAGAAAAGTTACTTACCATCAGGGCATCCGAGATATAAATGAATCCATCATTAAGTTAAGTTTTAACTTAACTTTAACCATTGCTTCTAGCCAAAATATTCCATAATCCATAATAACGCTTTCCCCACTGACAAAGCTCACCAGAAGGATCCATTGGTTCTCCGAATCTGTTCTGATGAAGAAACAACTCATCTACATCTTGTAGCATGAGGGTGAGTAAATTTTTAGCAAATTTTAATTTTGGGGTGAACTATTTCTTTAATTACAAAAATTAGATTCCAGTGTTAATACATAGTATAGTAATGTCTAAGACCACACTGATGACCCCAGTATATTGAAAAATAAATATACTAAAATATATTTTAAATAAATGTATTCAATTCTAGGGCCACGTTCACACAGCAGCAGAATACGGTTGTCAGTCCTGTATTTGAGTCCTTAATACGGTTACGTTCGCACACAGTTCGGTTATTTACGGGTGTGACAACAGCATTCTGTAACCGAACTCACACCCGTAAATTTTCAGGACTCACAACCGCATTCTCGGAACACACGCGCTGTGTGAACGGAACAGGACTGGACAACTAGTTGTCTGTCACGTCATACAGTGCGAAAGGGAGCCGCTCTGCCGCACAAACGTGCGTCTACCGTGTGTTACATGTTTTCATGTGTGTTTTCGGTATCTTACAGTGACGGAGAAATGAGCTGCGTCTGAAAGTTTTAGATCCCGTCAGTTTTCCACCGGAGCTGCTCCCGTCAGTTTTGTGTTCTGCTCGTGATTCAAATGCTCCGCTCTCCACCCAAATTTAAAAGCTGCCGTCGGTTAATGAAGATTTGACGAATGAACTCGGTGCTCGATTGGACTCTTGTCATGTCAGAAAGTGATAAGACTTTCAGTTTTATGGACGTCGCCATCTTTGATTTTACTTTGGTCACTGTCGCTATGGTTACTGGTAAGGAATACGGGATCATGATCCTAGTGGATCAAAAGGGTATTATTTGTTTATTTAAAATTGATTTAAATTGTAGTCATAGAGAAAATGTAACATAAGATTCTACATTGTTTGTAGGCCACTAAAATTAATAAATAAAACTAAAATGAATGCATAATTATTTAATGCATTTCTTTCCGTAACTATTCTAATGCAACTTATTGATATTAACACATATGTAGCACATTGAGTTTAAAAGCAGCGTTTCACAACACTGCTGAAATAAAGATTCAGGAATGCAAATAAAGGTATAAAATCCATGCCAGCAGCTAAAAGAAAATTTATGCTATGTAGAGAAGGAAACAAACGGCACTAAAACAAATTAATCCAAAAATAAAGAAGCAGAAAATGGGGAAGAGAAAATCAATATTACCCTTCCTCACCAGAAACGGTTGTGGTCATGATCCAATTTGTCCAGTGCTGAGCTTAACCAGCTGATGTGTGTTTGCTTTCGTCCCCGTTCACAAGCAAACAGCTGTTTTAGCTCTGTGTCTCTTATTGATCAGTTTGCTCTGGATAAATAGCCTTGATGAAAGCAGCTCCTTAACTTGCAGAAAGAGTTTTGGACAATTTGTATTTATTTATTTATTTATTTATTGCATATGAGTTATGTTGTGTACATAACAAGATAATGTAAGAGAATTATAATCATCATGTGTTTGGATTAGATCTATTTTAAATCATTTAGATACTGTATGTGGGCGTGTTATATGCATGCATTTTATAGATTCTCTGTTCATTTCAGGAATGTGACTAAGATTATATTGTAACATATTCACACTAACTGACTCGATAACGGTAGGGAATGTCAAACCAGCTGAAATCTTGCCCTCCTCTGTCTGTGGATCTGTCACACTCTCCATTTAAGCATAGAAGAAGGGTGACAAATTAAACAATCCCTTCAGGGCTTGCCGTAGAAAATATATGTACATGTCAGCTTCTGTGAGAAAAAAGACATCCTTTCAGTAAAAACAGACTGTTTATTTTATTAGTCATTAAGTTTAGGTAAACTCTTGGTTTCATAATCAGTTCTGCTTTGCTGTTGTGTTTGCAGTATTTCATTTGGGTTTGCAGAAGAAAAATGGCTTGTCAGTTCTTCGGGGCAAATCAGAGGTGAGAAGGAGCTCACTGGTCAGTGCTAAAAGGGTGTGAGAGCATGGACCACCGACTGCCACTAATAAATTCCAGCCTGCGGGATGTTCTAAGAGGCCATGAAGACAGTCAGTAGGAGACCATTAACAGGTATAGAGTTGTAACATTTATCTGTTCTTTTTCTTCATACAGTAGAACAGTTTTATTTAGTATGATATAAATTTCTATTAGAATAATGCATACAAATACACAGGTATGTACAGGTTTATATAGTTATGCCAGTAGGTGGCAGTAAGTGATTGTCTTTTTAGTAGTGAGTCAGTGAATAATTTGTTCAACTGACTCATTCAGAACCACTGATTTATTCAAGAAAGGACCAGGTTGTCTTTATGGATGCAACCTGAGTTGATACTTCTTTTGAATAAGAAATTACTTTGTGACTGTTAAAGAAGTGCATTCTATGCATGAAAGTGTTCCAGACATGCTAGATTTGTCATGTGACCTGCCAGCATCAGTTGCGTCATTTCACTGTCATTCACAAATCCACTCCTGTGGCCTGATGGGATAGTAAAGTGTCCATTGGATGCATACTGAGATCAGAATCTCACAGGAATGAGTAGGTCACCCAGGTGCTTTTTGTCTACTCTTTTATGAATACTGTGAATCCGGAAATACTACTCTTTTCACATACTGTTTTTCTCCAAGTATACAGTAGGGAGATATGAGACTTTGGATGCAGCCTATAAGCTTATTCGTTCAAAAATAGGAATGAAACTACACTGTGTGTTATTATTTGCTGCTGCAATGGTTCTGCTGTGGTTAATTTGGAACTATTTTCGTTGACAGATCTAAAAATTAAGTGGCAATATTGCATCTAAAATGTAAGTTACTTAATGTCAACTGCTGTATAAAAGCATTCTCAAAACCATGCCTCTTAATGCCACCAAAATATAAACTGCAGAACTTTACAACTATCGGACAGGAAGAGCTAAATAAAGCTTTAGTTGCATTGAGTTTGTTTCATAACTGATGAACTCTG
Organism: Sinocyclocheilus rhinocerous; assembly: GCF_001515625.1. Classification (NCBI taxonomy): domain Eukaryota; kingdom Metazoa; phylum Chordata; class Actinopteri; order Cypriniformes; family Cyprinidae; genus Sinocyclocheilus; species Sinocyclocheilus rhinocerous. The sequence continues at coordinate 12,666 of NW_015635542.1, read as the reverse complement.
CAACACTGACACTAGGGCTGCACTATTAATCGAATTTCTAATCGCAATTACAATTATGGATGCCACTTCAATCAGGACCACTTTCGTCAAGTATATTTATTACAATTATATTGCATACAGTTAGTGTTGGCGGTATGGTTATGTTCTGGGCAACACTCCACACGCCTGTCCATGCAGCCATGCTTGGACAGAGCGGGAAGAGCAGCAAGACAAACCCCCCCGGGGTACAGAACAGAACCATTATATGCATACATAATTACAATTCACAATTACATGAGTTGTAAACAATATGTGATAGAGAATGCTTCCAATGAAGTGACTGTAAGGAAGAAACAAAAGTCAAATCGAATTACAGGTTCAGTTAGGTGGAGTTGGGGTTGGAGGAGGGAGTTAATTGCAAGCAGTGATGCGATGGAAGAGACGCTGAAGAATGGGAATTTAAATAGACCGCTTGTGATAGGTGTCAAGACTGGATTGGTACACTTCAGGAACAGCTGACTGTCGGCTGATGCGAGCTTGACTGACGTGGCCTGCCTGAACTAACGCTATGCTGAATTTCTGCCATATGTACATTAACTGACAGTCACCACTGATAAGCTACCGCTAAATATTGTAGAAACTTAATTTGCTGTAAAGTTGCTTTGCAACGATTTGTATCGTGAAAAGCACTATACAAATAAACTTGAATTGAATTGAATTGAATTGAATCCAATTACTTCTCAGAAATATCTTCCAGACACATCTTCTGAACTCTCAACAGAAGATCCTGACTTTGTCTTATCTACATGTCTATTGTCTTTCACTCTATCTGTGGAATGAACATCCGTCTTTCACATATCACTTTATTCCAACAAATTTCTATAGAGACATTTTTAAACACTTGGAGCTGATAAACCTCACTAACATACACACACATATAAACTCTTTGAACTGTGCATAGAGGCACTGCTTTTATTCAAAGCCCATTTGTATACAATGACTTGAGCTTAGTAAATGAGTAGATGTTACTGTCCATCTACAGAGGTGAGCAGGTTGCAGTTGTTGTGTGTGAGTGAAATAAGGATAGATTAATTACAACAGTTAATAGAGGCAGTAATTAAGGAAACAGCAGGATGTGGATGTGTGTGTGTTGATTTATGACCTGTGCCTGAGGGGTTGCTCTCCAGTGACAGCGTGCATGTGTGTGTGTTTCTGTTTCTATGTGTGTCACTATATCAGGTTTATGACTCATACAGTGCATCAGATTCTATCCTTCCTTTTGTTGGTGTCATAAAACAGCTTATATTGTCACAGTGAGGTTGATCCATAACTCACTGCTCCCCCTCTGTGGAGATCTGGGTCTAGAGAGACGAGTGTACATTGTTGCTGTTTTTAGTTTTGTGTGTGTGTGTGTGTGTGTGTGTGTGTGTTTAGAAGTGTGTGCATCTGACAGCCAGAAATAAAGTTTTCCAAGAGAAATTTACATTTATCACTGCATGGTAAAATTGTTGATTGCATGGCTCTTCCACTGAGGATGTGACCTGACAGGTGTGTTTTACTCTAGTTCTAAAGTTGTTATACTCTGTGTGCCAAAAAAAGAAGAAAATAATGGCTGTATAAAGCATCTGGTTTCCGGTCTAATTAATGTGATGAATATTTTTAAATATTGGTTGATTTGCTTGTTTTTGTTGCTTTATAAGCTTCCCTCAGTTCCCAACATTTATGTATTATGAATAATTATTCACTCTTGCTTTCTCTCCCTCATTAGCTCAGCAACATCTGTGTGTTTTTAGAACACAGAGGATCTCTTGAGAAAAACTCTGAGGAGGACACACCAGGCTAATCGGCCCACAGATGCCTTCGTATTTCTGTACATCACAAAGACCACAGCAGGGCTCCAGACAGCGACTAAAATATGCAACAAAAATAACAATGTATGACAAAAATTTGAAATCAGGAGAGGTTTGAGTGCGTCCGTATGCGTTTTTATCTCATTATCTGTTATGCACTCGCAGCGTAGAACAACGAACACAGTGCGAGCCATTTGCGATTCGCAAAAAAAAACTATTATGAACTGCTTGTTTTTAACAAATCAGTCAAAAGATATCCAAAGAACAGTCAAACTCACTCATGAGTTAGTGATTTCAATGAGTGTCAGTGAATCATACACAGTATATTGGACTTATGACTTACATGGATCTAGAGGTAAAGGACAAAGTGTAATTGAAGATACGTGAATAATTCACAACAGAGTTTTGTTGTGATAAATCAGTAATGCTTTTTAAGCATACAAAAAAAAAATACAAAAACTGTTTAGTATTGTTTTATATATGAGAAATTCTGTAATTTGTCAGCTAAAAAGTTTTTATGCATCTGATTCCTTTTAATAACTTAAAACCACTTTTTATTAGTGTTAATGTACACCATGAATGTTTGTGTGCAGAACTTACCTCTCTCTCTCTCAAGTGTCACTTCATTATTGTGGAGGAGTGAGACAAATTCACAGTGCATGATTGTGTCTGTATTACCTTCATTAATGAATGCTCACAAAACATTATTGTGTAATTGTGTTTTCTGACACCTCCATCCTCAGCATGGTCTTACAGGTATGTCTAAGCGTTAATTGAACACTCTCAAAAATAAAGGTGCTTCACGATGCCATAGAAGAACCTTTTTCGTCAAAATGGTTTCCTTAAGAACCTTTAACATCTGAAGAACCTTTCTGTTTCACAAAAGGTTCTTTGTGGCAAAGAAGGTTCTTCAGATTATAAAAAGGTAAGAAAGAGATGGTTCTTTAAAGAACCTTTGACTGAATGGTTCTTTGTGGAACCAAAAATGGTTCTTCTATGGCATCGTTGTGAAGAACCTTTTAAGCACCTTTATTTTTAAGAGAGAACTGCAAACCAAACCGAACAAAACAAAATCTCCAAGCAGTCATGACCACAGGCATCAGACATGGAAATGTGAGCTAAAAATTAACTTGTCAGGTACAATGGGTGATAATCTTGTTTTGCCAAACAGTTCTCAGGCAATCTTTCAACAGTAATGTGGTGTGCACTCTTAAAAATAAAGGTGCTTCACGATGCCATAGAAGAACCTTTTTGTCTAAATGGTTCCATAAAGAACCTTTAACATCTGAATAACCTTTCTGTTTCTCAAAAGGTTCTTTGTGGTGAAAGAATGTTCTTCAGGTTATAAAAAGGTAAGAAAGAGATGGTTCTTTAAAGGACCTTTGACTGAATGCTTCTTTACGGAACTAAAAATGGTTCTTCTATGGCATTGTGTGTCTTGATTTTAGTGGCATTACATTTGGTGAATTCTTGGAAGGCAGCCTTCTTTTGTTTCATGGTCTCCATTTGGTGTATTTTGAAGGATGCATTAAGTGTACAGTATCCTTCACATCACCCACAATCCTTTCCACATTCCAGTTCACAAGTCGGCACTGAGCTTGTTTGAGTTTATTATAAAATATATTTTTTTCAGAGATAAAAAGACTGCAGTCTTTGCTTGGCCATTTGTTGTGATAAACAGGAAAGTGTGTTCAAGCGCCAGCAAAACACAGTGTAAAGAAATACTCTTTGAGAGAAGCAGTCAATCAGCAGAAGTTAAAAGCAGCTCGTTAGTGTATTTATTTCTTGTCTCAGTGTTTAGGAGAAGGGTCTGGCTGCAGACATGCACTTGCATTTTCAGACTTGCACTCTCAGACACCTGCACTTCCGCGAGTGACGTTACTGGCAGTCTTTTTTTAATTTTTTATTTAATTTAATTTATTAATAATTTTTTTTAATTGAATCTCTTAACATTTTACACAAGTAGCCAGGTGGTGAAGACAAGAAAAAATAAACTAAATCACGAAGTCACTTGCAATCGCCGCTTGCACTCTCAGCTAC
>NW_015635542.1:7652-8737 GCF_001515625.1 Sinocyclocheilus rhinocerous | reverse complement strand
AGTTTTAATCATTTAACCACCACAGCGTCTTGTCTCCATTGGCAACACGCACGATTCGTGTGGATTGCAAGTAGCTGAGAGTGCAAGCGGCGATTACAAGTGACTTCGTGATTTAGTTTCTTTTTTTCTTGTCTTCACCACCTGGTTACTTGTGTAAAATGTTGAGAGATTCAATTAAAAAAATTATTAATCAATTAAATAAAATAAAAAAAGACTGCAAGTGACGTCACTCGCGGAAGTGCAGGTGTCTGAGAGTGCAAGTCTGAGAGTGCAAGTCTGAAAATGCAAGTGCATGTCTGCAGCCAGACCCTATTGGTGTTTAGCGCAGTTGTCGTTGCTAGGAAACGCAAAACCACCACTGGCTCTGCACCCATTTACCTAAATTTATGACTTCAGATTTATGTGTTTTTGGTCTCGTACTGTATCGCGTACCTTGTCAGTGTCGTGTGCTTTGCTTGGCCATTTGTTGTGATAAACAGGAAAGTGTGTTCAAGCGCCAGCAAAATACAGTGTAAAGAAATACTCTTTGAGAGAAGCAGTCAATCAGCAGAAGTTAAAAGCAGCTCGTAAGTGTATTTATTTCTTGTCTCAGTGTTTAGCCCAGTTGTGGTTGCTAGGAAACGCTTGTTTTGTTTACTGTGTGGAGACGTCTCGTACTGTATCGCGTACCTTGTCAGTGTCGTGCGCTTTGCTTGGCCATTTGTTGTGATAAACAGGAAAGTGTGTGCAGCTGAATTCAATTTGAGTTTTGTTAGATGAATATAAAAAGCTTAGTATACTGCGGCAGCCCTCGTGTGAAGCTCTCCTCGTGTGAAGACCGAAGCGTGTAAAGACCATCGACTCTACCGTTCGACTCCACCGAGCAGGGACACCGGCAAGGGACGTAAGTATCGCTTTTGAATCATTCTCTTTCCAACTACTTGTTTCCCTTCTGTTTTAAGTTTTTATAACCAATTCTTACTATGTGTTTCCAGATCCCTACTATCACTACCACTCGCAAACCGTGCATCACACACTGTAGGCAGCGCAATCCTAACAACCTGCGCACTTTGCCTATGTCTCCTAATACAGTGTTTCCCAACCTT
>NW_015635542.1:0-577 GCF_001515625.1 Sinocyclocheilus rhinocerous | reverse complement strand
GACATCATCTTAGGGCGCCCGTGGTTGGTAAAGCACAATCCCATTCTGTCCTGAGAAGTCCTGAAAGTCCTGAAGTGGGGCAAGGATTGCTTCCCAGACTGCTTGCCCGGGACTCCATCTCCTCTCCCCGAGGCCCCCGAGGCCCTTTCCGTGAACTCCACCTCCATTGAGAGTCCCATCGAGAAGCAATCCTTAGAAATTCCAGCCTGCTATGCCCCCTTCAGAGACGTGTTTTGCCCCAAACAAGCCTCCCGCTTACCACCACATCGGCCATGGGACTGCGCCATCGATCTCATTCCGGGTGAGCCAGTGCCTCGTGGAAAGGTCTATTCCCTATCGCTTCCTGAGCAGAAGGCCATGGAGGAATACATCAAGGAGGCGCTGGGTCAAGGTTACATCCGTCCACCTAACTCCCCTGCTGCATCAAGCTTCTTCTTCGTGGCCAAGAAGGACGGAGGCTTGAGGCCCTGTATCGATTACCGAGCATTGAACAATATCACTGTCAAGTTCCGATATCCTCTTCCCCTCGTCTCAAGTGCCCTTGAGCATCTCCGTGGGGCCACCATCTTCACTAAGT
>NW_015635541.1:2472494-2485083 GCF_001515625.1 Sinocyclocheilus rhinocerous | reverse complement strand
TTACCTGGTCGTTTCCTTTAAAGATATTTCACAAAAACAAATGCATTTCATTGGTGACATTTGATTTCTTTTGAAATATTGTTTTTGCCTTGTCCCAATATGAAATGTTACAAAGTTTTTTTTAATTACTTGTGAAAATATTACTGAAAATGTTACAATTTACTGATGTACATTTAATGCAGACAGATTTTGTGAGTGACTGAATCATTTATTCACCTGATTCGTTCAAACACACTGATTCATTCAGGAACGAAACAAGTGCTTAAGAATTAGTCAAAGAATCATTCACTCAACTGAGTTTTAAAAAAAGCTGATTCATTCAAGAACAAAACAACTGATTGGCTTTATGAGTGAGTCAACGAATCAATCACTTAACCAATTTGATAAAAATGCTGATTCATTCAAGAACAAAACTGACTGGTTTTATGAGAGAGTCAATGAATCATTCACTCGGGAACAAAATGCTACTATGCTGTTGCTTGCAGTCTTCGTTTAATACTATTTTTGTTTGCATAACAAAAATACACAAAGAAACTCATAATAATATCTAAAATGTAAGTTCCTTAATATTCCTTAATATTAACTTTTTTTTTGTAAACCTGCCACACCTGCTATCAATAAGTGGTAAGAATAAATCATGAGAATTTCAGAAAATATAAGTATACTGTTAAAGTGCATAAGCACATCATGGTTAACAGCGTACAGAAGCACAAGGTATCACAACTAAATCAATAACCGCCTATTTTATTCCCACTTGAGCTCGAGTAGTCACACAACAATATTGTGGAGCTTCCTGCTTACTGTGGTAAATCTGGCAACAGCCCCAGTGATTGCAGATGCACTTGGCACCTACTGCATCAACTACAGTTGTAGTTCTTCGTCTTTTTTATGTTAAGGGGATGGTGTGTAGGAAAATGACAAATTACTCCTTATTGTCCCAATGGCCCTGTTACCCTGTACTGGGTCTAACGGTGCGTGCATTCTCTTGTCAGTACCTGTCACCTGTTATATTCACAATCCCTCTTGTCGGCTGATGACTGAAGCCCAGCGGGAGTCTCACATGGTGCTCGCGGGAAGGTTTAGTTTGGAAGGGAGTGAACAGATGAGATGCAGGTGTAACTCTGAGCATTTTTTGCATTCTGAGGCATGTCTTCTGATCAGCTTCCTTTGATCTCTAGAGTTCTACCTTTTCTACATTCAGACAAGAGAGCTTCATCTGGGCTGCACACCTATACATCTGAGCATTATCATCCACCAGCGGAAAAACACTCGAACCCAAGAGGTTAATTTAGTGACAGGCGAAATAAAAAAAATATTAATTGAAGAATGAACCGATTTGTTATTACATTATAGATCAGATACCAGTGGTGTTTTGCTTCTCCTTTTCTTTTAAGATTTATAGAGAGACATAGTGGGGTTCAAAAGACTGAGACAACATTGTAATATATTGGGGTTTAAATCAGGAAATAAACAAGTTTTATGGAAGTTTCAAAAAGGTTAGAGATGTTAAAAATAAAGTTATGTAAATGAAAGAGAATTTATCAATTTATTAAGAGAATTAAAGAGAATTTCACTAAGTATGCTGAGTATGTAATGTAATGTAATACAGAACTAACAATTTTGTATTCAAATTAGAAATTTGTAAAATACACACATTTTTACTAGTTGTCTTAGACTTTTGTAAGCCAGTGTAGGAATTTAAATTTTTTTTGGATTGGAAACTGAAAACGATTAAACATTTCACTTACCACAGAAAAATATGTTAATCACATTTGATTTTTTTTTTTATTGAATATTTTTTTTATATTTTAATTTAATATTTTAGATAATAGTTAAGTCAATAACTGATAAAGCACTTCACACTCAAACAGTGACAATATTTCAAACCTCTCGTGAGTCAGCATGAGCACAATATTCAGACAAACATAATCACACCACAACAGATATTATTATTAGAACCACAAGATGAGCCCTGCCCATGATTACTGACATCATCACACAATTATCACTGATTTTATTAAATTTATGAAGAAAAAAATATGCAAACTCCTTTTAAACCAAAAAACATTATATTATGTTGCAATTCTATTAACATTTTTATATAAAATGTAGAAAAAATGCAAAATATAAGCATTTGTACTGACTTTTGGACCCCACTTTAAGAATTTAAATTAAGAGCTCGTTCAAATACTGAGGTGCTAAACCATTCAGGGCTTTATAAGTAATTAGCAAGATTTTAAAATCTTAAATCTTTAAAATGAAGATTTTTTTAAATCTTCATTTTAAAAAATGAAGAGGAAATATTCTGTATTGTTTCAAGATCACTATTCAAATAATAATCAAATAATGTTACTCATCACATTTGAAAATGTTAACAAAATATAAAATGAAGAGAAAATATTCTAGGTTACTATTCCAATAATAATAATTTGTGACATTGACCATGTACATTTTTTTTAAAATCTAATCTAATTTAATCTAATTAATATAAATATTATAGAACTTTGCATTAGAATGAGAAAAAAGCAAAATACAAGGATTTTTACTAGTTGTCTCATGCAGACTACTGGACCCCACTGTAAGAATTGAAATTATCTGGATAAAATTGACTGATCAAAAGTCCACTCGCCACAGAAAAATAAATAAGTTACTAATCACATTCACGCCGGGTTGGGAGAGCATTCTAATTAAATCAGTCAGTTTCCCTCCTCTAAAATTGATGAATGTGTCACAAGCCAAACGACAGCGAACCCAAATGCTTGCTCCCTGTCTTTTTTTACATGGCTAATCTATAAAAGGAATTTCACGAGGACTCTGACAGGTTGAGACATGAGATAAACACTGTCATATTGGCCATGTCAGGTGAGCTGCATATGCACGGCTAATCTGACAGGGTGGAAGTAAAATGAATTTTCTAACTTGACATCAAGAGCAATCTCATTCAAAGATGACAGTCCATCTAACCCCTCTGCCTTTAGTGCCAACAATTTATAGACATGACTCATCTCCCTATCAGGTTATTTAAATGTCAGGTGATTGCCAAGACCGCTGTTACTGATGTAACATGGACTGCATTTTAGTCATCTGTAATAAGCTTGAAACTTTTGAACAATGTTGACTGCAAATGTGACAGTAAAACAATAACTGATAAAGCACTTCACACTCAAACAGTGACAATATTTCAAACCTCTCGTGAGTCAGCATGAGCACAATATTCAGACAAACATAATCACACCACAACAGATATTATTATTAGAACCACAAGATGAGCCCTGCCCATGATTACTGACATCATCACACAATTATCACTGATTTTATTAAATTTATGAAGAAAAAAATATGCAAACTCCTTTTAAACAAAAAAACATTATATTATGTTGCAATTCTATTAACATTTTTATATAAAATGTAGAAAAAATGCAAAATATAAGCATTTGTACTGACTTTTGGACCCCACTTTAAGAATTTAAATTATTTGGATAAAACTAAAAGTGATCAAAAGTTCAACAGACACAAAAAAATAAACACAGCATGTTACTAATCATATTTGAAAATTAAGTTATATAAAATGAAGAGGAAATATTCTAGCTTACTATTCAAATAATAATTTGTGACATTGAGCATGTAAACTTTTCTGTCTAATCTAATCAATAAATATTAAATTATAGTATTTTTTATATAAATATTGTGGGAGGGGCCCATATCCTGTGGTTCTAATAACACAGCAGATAGTATTAGTAGAACCACAAGATGAGCTCCGCCCATAATTAGTGACATCATCGCATACATTTGCATGGGGGGAGGGGTAAAATAGCCTTTTTACATGTTTTGCTAAACTATTTTAGGTATGATTTCTGCTGTTTAGAAAAAAAACAGACAAACAGGAAAGTACACTCTCGATCTGACAAGCTCTAATCTCATTGACTTACTTTATCCGACTTGCTGAAGTAAGGGCACACAGGATTTTTAATCAATCTGTTTGGAAACAAATTTGTTTACAAGGTACCAGATTGACAACGAGTGCTTCTGGACATATGGTTAATATGTATAGCCAATTATGATGTCAATCAGTTGATTAAAAAACCTGAACTCTCGAGTACAACAGAGATTTGTCAGCAAGGCAACGTTTAATAAAACAAAACGGACCATTTATAATATATTCCTGCTTTCCAATAACGATACCACTTAAAATTGTAATACATTATAATTAATGTAAATCTAATTCACTCATTTACAGGTAAAAAATCCCCAAATACTCATTCATTTGGAGTTCGGCCCAGCCAAGGGACCATATTTGTTTAGGACAAAGTAATTGAAGAGCTTCATCCAGCAGGGTTTGCCAATTAGCTAATGGGATCAGCCATCATAAGTTTAAATTCAGCCCACAGCACATATCCTGGTGTGATTGATTTCACCTAGAGACATTTGCTATGTCATTAACATGTCCTGAGAGAGGACTTCATTACTGGATAAAGAGGTACAGTCGACGGTCCGGCGTTTTAATTTAGCGCTGAGGCTTACAGTTATATTCACAGCCTTATAACTGATAAGCCTTAACTGTGTAATCCGCAGCCTGCGATGCTGGGAAGCCAATCATTCATTAACACACACAGATAGAGTGTGAGTTATCGAGTCAAACTTTCTGCATCGTTTGGATGTGATTGCTATTCAATAGACACGCGAGGAGCGAACAGCCAATATATCATGAACGTCATGTCAAAATTAATCACTTACCTCTCAAATCAAGCTGACAATATTATTCTTACATACGCTATGTGTATTTATATACAGCTGTTCACCCTAATCTTGGAGCGGGAAACGAGCAGGTAGCCATAGAAACATAATTTATGACTAATATGTCACTGGTTTGAAATTAGCACAGTTAATGAAGTCTGTGTGCAAGTTTTCAGCTAAAAATGTTTGAAGACTTAACAAGGTTTCCATGGTAAACTGTATTTGATACATTTCTGGAGCAAAATGAAAAAGAAAGCCTAAAAAATATAAGCATCTCATCTGCAAGAATAGAAAGAAAAAGCATTACACAAACTATTTTTACTCGGCTCTAAAGCACATTAAAATATTCAGTAGCTATGCTATTGATATATAAACTACCATTCAAAAGTAAAAAAAAAAAAAAAGAAATTAATACTTTTATTCAGCAAGGATGCATTAATTTGTGTCAGTAAAATGACATGTATAAACATGTATAATGCTTTTCTGAAGGATCATTTGACACTGAAGACTGGAGTAATGGCTGCTGAAAATTCAGCTTTGCCATCAGAGGAATAAATTGCATTTAAAATATATTAAAATAGAAAACAGTTATTTTAAATTATAATATTTGACAATATTTACAGCCTTGGTGAGGATAAGAGACTTTAAAAAACATGAAAACAACCAACTTTTGAACAGTAGTGTAATATATGATAAAATATTTGTGATTTACATGCTCACAAAAATTATATTTTGTAAGGAACCTAAATATTTGAATAACCATTAATAATAAAAGGTACTTTTTGCTCCATAATAGTATATTTACAGCTGCAGGGGTTAAATGGGCTATGTTAACCAGCTAAACCCTCAACCCCTCGGTTGAACACAGATGGTATTAGGAGGAGAGAACTGCATTTTAACAGACAAAAATTAGTATGCGCCCCTGTGTGCAAGGTGAGTCATCTATATTTAGGTTGGTTTCCTAGAAGAGAAAGTCAATTTTTAATGTGTACATATCCTAAAAATTCATTTTAGCATATTGATGAGCTCAAAGCTACTGTTCCAGACAAGCACTAAAAGCCACAAAACTCCAATTTTGATTTCATGGGGTCTTTTGAGAGCTGAATTCTCCAGTGGCACTCAGATACTCACAGTAGAGAATAGTACCATGAGGTGTCTTGCTCTTCATCGTCAAATACATGGTCCTCCTGTCCTCAGAGAAATGGCTTGTAAAGTGCATGTCTGACTGAAACAGGGATGTCAGAGACAGCAACTCCAAGAAAGAGGTACCATCAAATTGAGGGAAAAAGATTGTTGCATCTGAAAAAAAAAGAGAAAAATAACAATTCTGTTGATAAAAGGTAAATTTGACAATTCAAGTAAACATCTGTCCTTCGCACAGTTTTGCCCTTAATAATTAGGGATTTTAAATGCATGGGGTATGACAAATAAATTTTACAGAAGGGAAAATATTTCCAAGTCTACATACGCATACAGTATGTCAAACATTTGGAATAATTAAGTTTTATTTTAATGTGTTTGAAAGATATATATCAGAAAAATAGTAAAATAGTAAAACAATTAAAAGAAAACTTTTTGATTTGAATATATTTAAAATAGAATTCATTCCTGTGAGGCAAAGCTGAATTTTCAGCATCATTACTCCAGTCACATCATCCTTCAGAAATCATTTTAATATGCTGATTACCTGCTCAAGAAACATATTTTATTATTATCAGCGATGAAAAGGGCTTGTTTTTGCTCCCTTATATATTTTTTTGGAAACTCTGTTATATATATAAAGCTTTTATTTAATGAGGATGCATTACATTGATCAAAAGTGGCAGTAAAGACATTTATAATGGTACAAAAGATTTCTATTTCAAATATATGATGTTTTTTTAAACTGTTCTATTGATCAAAGATAACTATTAAAAATAAAGATAATTTTTTTTAAATATAAAGAAATATTTATTTCCACAAAAAACATTGTTAATAAGAATTATTTTTAAGAACTGAGCAGCAATATTCATTACTTAAATTAAGCACAAAAATCTGAATATTAGAATGATTTTTGAGGTACTATTTGGCACTTAAACTAAAATAATTGCTCATCACATGAATAAATTACATTTTATAATAAAATGGAAAATATTTATTCTAAATTGTAATAATACTTCACAATATTACTATTTTTTTTACTGTATTTTAACAAATTCACTGTAAATTAACAAATTAGTTTTATAGCATTCACATTTTTTAGTCATCTGATTTTTCATCATCAAATACTAAAATGCATAAGCTATAGTTTATTTGACTAGCAACATTATGACTTTTGATCGTTTACTAGTATAATCTCCAAGCTGAATGCACAGTCAAGAGCAGTAATGTCTGGCAGACTCTGATAAGTAGCCTACACGCAAAGGCAGGAGGATCCTGTCAGGATGTGTTCTGGAGCAATGTTATCTCCCACAGGGTGACAGATGACAGTGACATCAGGGGAAGAGGAAGGTGGGTGTTGTGTGCTATGGTCAGGACCTCTCTGCCGCGGTAATGATCTGTTAGCTTTTACACAGAAGGCAATGTATGCAGCACGGCACTGTCAAGGGATATGTGACAAGACTTCAACATGGCCCGTCCACGGTGAACGTGTGTCAGAGTATTGCTCCAACAGCGGTCTATATACCACACATTCAGGTTGATTGATTCAGCAAGAGGCAGGATGCAGTTCTCAGGCAGGCCAGGAAATTTACTGTACATGACCTCTGCAATGACATACTAAAATACATCTAACTAACCAACACAAGGGACCAGTTCTGGTTTTAACACTAGTAGAGACAATTTATAGCTGATATATTTTTTAAGCTGTCATTTTGGAGAATACTTCAGCATTCCAGTATTAGGTTGATGATACAAGGGGCAACTTTTTGAGCAACCCCCGTGTATCATCAGCCTTAGAGTAATGTTACGTATAAAACTGGGGGAAAAAAAACAACAACAAAAAAACTAAAATGAAACTATGATTTATCATAAAAGCCTTCCGAAAACAAGCAATTAAAAAAAAATAGATGTAACTTCCTATTTTGTATGTACATTTTTGCACAATTTTTATTTACAACACTATTTTATACATTATAATTATTATTATTATATATTAAATTATACATTGTTATTATATTTTTAAACAATTTTATTTATGCATTAAAACATTACAAACTTACATACTTCCAAGCATAAAGACTTATTATCTATATTATTCACTGTAGTGTAAAACTGTTTGTTTACATGGTATTTATTTATTCATTTCTTTTTTGTAATATATCTATCAACAGAAGACAAATTATTTGGGATTAATCTTATATATGATTAATCCCAGTTTAACAAAGCCACTTTGAAACAATATCTATTATATATTTATGACCAATTGCTAGAAAGCAGAATGAAACGGTAAAAATGTCAGATTCAGCAAATGCAATTTTTTATTCAATGTATCAATAATTAATGTTAATATTGATAAATGTAATAAATGCAATTATTTATTCAATGTATCAATAATTAATGTTAATATTGATAAATGTAATAAATGCAATTATTTATTCAATGTATCAATAATTAATGTTAATATTGATAAATGTAATAAATGCAATAATTGAATTTTAATTTTTTACCACTTCAATCTGCTCATTTTTCCATTTACAACACTATTTACAAATTAAAACATCATAATCATACAATACGTCCATGTATGAAATTTGTATATAAGGCTGTTAAAAATAAACAAAATATCTATATATCGTTTTTGTATCTTATCTATCAACAGAATAAAATTATTTGAGATGAATCTCATTATATCCAACCAATGCTTAAAAAGCAAAATTAAACCGTAAAAATGTCAAATTTTGTACAATGTTTTCATTTATTCAGTATATCAATATTAACATTCGCCAGACCCCAGTTTATAAATCCCTATTTTATAATAGACATATTAAATCAGATTATGTTTCTTTGCTCCCTATATGCGGTCTGGTCTGGTTGTCGTTGCAGATGTAGAGCTTCAGATAATGATCCGTGTGATAAAGTGTTTGGGTCTGACATTGTGTCTAGCTGCTTGTTACAGATGCTGGTTAAGCAGAGGCTTGACTGCAAACCATCCATCCTGAAAATAATGACAGTGAGAGACAGAACATCGTCCCAAATGTCTTGTGAAAAATGAATGAGTCTTTGACGACCCTTTTGACCTTTTGGATCTGCATTTATGTGACACTGTGCTGCCTTTGTTGCTAAACCAGAGACTCAGTCTCACATATTTAAAAAAAAAAAACAACAACACTATCTTCTATCTTGCTTAAATATGAGTAATGATAAATGCAATTTATTTATTTACTTATTATTCAAAAAGAATTTGCCATTTTCACTTCAGAAACGTGTCTATAATCAGATTTTCGGGACGGACAGTAAATCTGTTTAGTAGAACCAGAAGAATCTGTCACACTTGTGTACAATAATCGTCGTGCCAAGTGGCAAAGACTAATTTGACTCAGACTAAATGAAGAGAGGCTCCTCTGTCAAATCCCTAGGCTTGTTATAATAATTCTCATCGAAAAACTTTGTCAGCAAGTAAACAGCCCTCAATCTCCACCCTCTCCGGCACCAAGAAGGGCCACCAACACCGAACAGAGTTTGAGGCTCAGAAAGCGGCCAAGCAAATCGAGCGATTCCCAACGCTCCACGCAGATTGGACTGCAGTCAGAGCGAAGGAGCCTTTCAAACAGCCCGATTCCTCTAACTCAGCAGAAAATAGTGCACACTCTCAGGGCTGCTGTTTAAGGGGGAGTTTTACGAGGCTGATGAACCGTGAGATAAGCACAGATACTGTCTTGATGGATAGACGAAGGGAAAGAAAAGCAAACGACTGGCTAAAAGAGGTGACTGTGCCTTTTTCTTGGGCATCACAGACAACTTTGATGCAGCAAACAGTAGATACTATGCAATCAGCGGAGACAAAGGTTTTATTGTTCACGTTCTAGCCACTGTCATCTTTGGCTTGCTTAGCTGGGGTTCAAAAGACTTTTTCATCGATTTGATGGCACTGACATATCAGATGAGAATCAAATGTGAACTGAGCTGAATAATGACACGTTTGTAGAGCTGCTTTCTAGATTAATCAAATTTGTTCATCATTGCTGAATTTTGCAACATCGACCCTGATACTGACCTGAATTGAATCAACAATGAACTTACTCAAGATAAACGACACTATTGTCTTCAGTTGAATTGCTTGTCGCTGAATTGAACTTATTTCATAATTGATAAACTTTGGTCAGTTATTGAACTGAACTGAATCAACATTGAACTGACTTGAATAATGACATTATTGTCTTTTTAGGGCTGCTTTAAAAGCTAAATTGAATTTTACCTGAATCAAGTTTGTTCATAATTCGAATTTTGCAAAATCATCATTGCTGTTGACCTGAATTTAATCAACACTGAACTGACTCGAGCTGAGTAACAACATTGTTGTCTTACCGGAGCTGCTTTACAGCTGAACTGAATTTTAACAAAACTTGAATAATGGTACTATTGTCTTCTGTAGAGCTGCTATAGCTGAATCGAATTGGTTCATAATTGACAAATCTCACAGTTTTGACACTTACTAACCTGAACTGAATCAACACTGAACCGACTGGAGCTGAATAATGACACCATTGTCGTCTGTAAAGCTGCTTATTGCTAAATTGAACTTGTTTTATAATTGATAAACTTTATGCAGTTATTAAACCAAACTGAGTCAACACTGAACTGACTGGAGCTAAATAACGACACAATTATCTTGTTATTTGGATTTGCCTCATATTTGATAAAGCTTGAATGATTGATTCTGTTACTTTCTGTTTGATACTGCAAAGCTGCTTTGAAACAATGTCTATTGTATAGAGCCCTATATAAATAAAGGTGGCTTGATATGAATTAATTCAATGTGTTCAATTCAATTTACAAGCAATTTTTAAATGCAAATTGTTTCTACACCAATTTTTTTCAGTGCACATGCATGTCATGCGGTCATTGAAAAAAGAAAAAAAAATCTGCACAATTTTACTTGTAAGCTCAGAGGAATTATTTAATACAGTGTCTGCTTGATTATGTGATATTTCCCATGAGGGAACTACAAATGAGTCAGCCCTGAATATAGCAACCCCCTTGCTTTGCATAGTGCCCAGAGGGACAAATAACATTTCAGTGGATTACTTAATTATCTGCAAATTAGCACTTTGAGAACAAATGGCGGAGGTGCCGAGAAAAGGGCGTAAGAGCGCGGAAGTGCTGAGTGAGTTATTGAGAGAGGTCACCGGTTGCCTTCCTGCTTTTTATAGGACTGTAGACTCATCATGGAAAGTTCGTTTCATCAATAAATGCCTGAATAAACAAAGCAGTCGCTGCAAAAAGCCTGATCAAGAAACAGGTGACGGACAGCTGTATATGCTCTCAGAAACACATGCACAGCGCAGAGCTCTTTTCTCCTTTAGAGACTCGTGTGTCAAGATTATGCCCCAAAATAAGTCTGAAAGCAAGCTGAGCACTTTTATACGGAGGAAACCATCTTGTATATATACTAATGCCCTGACACCAAACCCTGTCTGTATTATTACTCTTGAGGTGTAAGGCACACGTGCATCCGTAGCTCCCAAAGGAGGGCACGATCTGACCAAGCTGTGAAAAATGCTGAGAGGCAAATAAAGTCATTTCATCTTGATGACAACTTGTCATTAGGAACATTGCTGACATCACATTTTTTTGACTATTCAAATTTCACTTGTATATGTGTGGGTATTGTATTTTGCTCCCCATATTTTTGACTGTAATGTAGGACTGCGTGCATAGTATTTGCATAAACTGGTAACACTTTACAGTAAGGTTCAGTTTGTTAACATTAGTTTATGCACTAGGTAGTTCTTTTATTTTTTAATAATGTATTCATCTAGGTTAATGTTAATTTATACTATTGTTTATTGTTAATTCATATTTGTTCATAATATACATTCAAAAATTTAAGGAAAATAAATTAATAAAAAAAAAAAAAAAGAAATTAAGAATTTTATTGCATTTATTTAAAGATGCATTAAAGGTGCAATAGGAGATCTTGGTGCATGCTAACTTTAGCCTGATAGCACTGAAAGCGAACGTCCCACCCTCTCTGTCTGCACAGCGTGCGTGAACGCGCTGATGAGTATCCTGTCTGCGCGAACTGGGTGTGCAGAGGTATGCTAATACATACGTTGACAGGCAGGTAGGAAAGCATAATTAAACGCTCGGACCGAGCAAACTAACAAAGAAACAAAAACAAACAAAGTAAACAAGCACTACAATTGTTTTCAACAATGATTTTTGAAGGATCGTCAGACAATGGCTGCTGAAAATATTTGCCATCATAGGAATAAATTATATATTAAAGCATATGAAATTAGAAAAAAGTTAAATTATAATAATATGTCACAATGATTACATTAATGCAGCCTTTCTGAACATAAGAGCCTTCTTTCAAAACATTAAAAATCATACTGACCTCCAAATTTTTGATCAGTATAATTACAGAGTTTCCACAACCTGAGACAATAATAATTTAGCTAGATGCGTTTGCAATGTGAAAACAATACAAAAAAGCTCCTCATCCACCCAGCACCTAATAGCAAGGAAACACTGCAGCTGATTTAACACGCTCACTTCACTCTCAAGTTGTAAAAGTCCCACCAGGGAGACATCACAGAGAAACAAAAATCACATAAAAATACCCACAAATCTCCTTTCTGCCCTTCCGCAAATTAATGTACAGTAGAAAGTAGGGCTGGGTATCGAGTTTGATACTTTTTAGGCACCGACC